>NW_023270807.1:54855265-54901547 GCF_011800145.1 Mirounga leonina | reverse complement strand
GCATCAAAATATGTGGGAGCATCAAAATATGTGGGAGCATCAAAATATGTGATGCAAAAAATGATAGAATTTCAAGGAGAAATAAATGAATCCAGTGTCATAGCTGGAGACTTTAACACTATTCTACCAGAAGTGGACAGATCTAGCAGACAGAAAATCTGTAAGGATATAGCTGAGCTTAACAGTGCCTACAGTCAATTGGATACAATGGACATGCAGAGACTACTTCATCCAACAGCAGCATATTATACATTCTTCTCAGACTTACAAGGATCATTCACCAAAATAGACACATTCTGGTTCATAAAGCACACTTAACAAATCTAAAAGAATAAAAATCATACAATGTCTGCTTTTATACTATAATGGAATTAAACTAGACATCAGTAAACAGAAAAGTAGCTGGCAAATCCCAATATATGTGGTGAATAAACAATACAATTCTAAATAACACATGGGTCAAAGAAGATCAAAAGAAATTACAAAATATCTAGAACTAGATGAATATGAAAATACAACGTATCAAAATTTGTAGATTGCAGTGAAAACAGTATTTAGAGGGAAAGTCACAGCATTGAATGTATATATTAGAAAAGAAGTAAGATCTAAAATCAATAATCCAAGCTTCCAATTTAGGAAACTACAAAAAGAAGAGCAAATTAATTCCCAAATAAGAATAATAAGAAATAATAAAAATTAGAATAAGAATCAATGAAATTGAAAAGAAGAAATCAATGGAGAAAATCAATAAAACCAAAAGCTGGTTATTTGAAAAAAAAATCAATAAATTAATTTTGGATACCTTCTAGCCAGGATAACCAGGAAAAAACAGAATAAACACATTATTAGTATCAGAAAGGAATGGGGCTATCAGTATTGAATCTATCATATTAAAAGGATAATAAAGAAGTATTATGAACAACTCTATGTCCCAAATTGGATAACCTAAATGAAATGGACCAGTTATTTGAGAGACACAATCTGCCAAAACCCACACAAGAATAACAAAATGAACAGGCCTAAATTAAAGAAATTGAATCAATAATTAATAATCTTCCCAAACAGAAAGCATGAGGCCCAGATGGGTTCACTGGTGAATTCTACAAAGATTTTAAAAAAGAAATTATACTGATTCCCTACAATCTCTTCCAGAAGATAGAAGCAAAGGGAATACTTCCTAACTTATTCTATGAGGCCAGCATTACTCTAATACCAGAACTAGAGAATGACATTACAAGAAAAGAAAACCACAAGACTGTTTTATTCATGAGCACAGATATAAATCCCTCACAAAATATTGACAAATCAAATCCAATAATGTATAATAAGAATTATACACCACAAACAAATTGGATTTATCCTAGGCATGCAAGCCTGGATCAACATTCAATAATCAATTAATTAAATCCATCACATCAACAAGCTAAAGAAGAAAAATCACATGATAATATCAATAGATACAGAAAAAGCATTTGACAAAGTGCAATATGCATTCATGATAAAAATTCTCAGCAAACTAGGAATAGAAGGAAGCTTCTCCAATTTGATAATATCTACTAGGAACCTACAGCTAAAAATAAACCAACCAACCAACCAAACAAACAAACAAAAAAACCCTACAGCTAACAAAATACTTATTGGTGAGAAACTCAAAGCTTTATCATTAAGATCAGAAATATGGCAAGGATGTTCCTTCTCAAAACTCCTTTTCAACATCAGGACTGAACATACTAGTTAATGCAATAAGATGAGAAAAGGAAATATAAGGTACACCAACTGGGAAGGCTGCAATAAAACTGTGTATTTTTGCAGATGATATGATCTCTATGTAGAAAATCAGGATTAATTAAACAAATCCTGGAAGTAAAGAGTAATAATAGATTGTAGGAACGCCCGTGTGGCTCAGTTAGTTAAGCATCTGTCTTCTGTTCAGGTTGTAATCCCAGGGTCCTGGAACTCAGTCCCACATTGGGCTTCTTGCTCAGTGGAGAGCCTGCTTCTCCCTCTGCTACAGCCCCCCTGCTTGTGCTCTCTCTCTCTCTCTCTCTCTCACAAATAAATAAAATCTTTAAAAAATAAATGAATGAATGAATAAATAAATAAATAGATTTATTTTAAAAAACAGCTAGATTGTAGGATACAAAAGTCATTTACTTTCTTCTATACCAGCAATGAACAAGTGGGATTTGAAATTGCAAACACAATAGCATTTCCATTAACACCCTTCACATGAAATATTTAGGTATAAATCTAATAGAATTTGTACCAGGCCTATATATGGAAAACTACAAAACTCTGATGAAAGAAATCAAAGTAACTAAATAATGGAGCTAATATTCCATGTTCATGAAGACTGACTATTGGCAAGATGTTAGTTCTTTCTAATTTGAGCTACAGATTCAACAATTCCAGTTAAAATCCCAGAAAGTTTTTTGGTGGAAACCAACAAACTAATTTTAAATTTTATGGACAGATAAAAACACAGAATGGCCAATACAACATTGAAGGAAAAGAACAAAGCCAGAAGACTGACACTACCCAACTTCAAAACTTATCATCAGCCTACAGTAATCAAGACAGTGTTTTATCAAGTGAGAGAATAGACAAATAGATTAATGGCACTGCATGAAGAGCCCAGTACGACCCAAACAAATACAGTCAACTTAACAAAGAAGCAAAGGCAATACAATGACACAAAGACAGTCTTTTCAACAATGGTGCTGGAACAACTAGAAATCCACATGTAAAAAACTGAATCTAAACATAGACCTATACCCTTTACAAAAATTAACTCAAATTGCATCATAGACCTATATGTAAAATTTAAAACTACAAGATAACATAGGAGAAAACCTAAATAACTCAGGTATGGTGATGACTTTAGATATAACACTAAAGGAATGATCCATGAAAGAAGGAATTGATAAGCTGGACCTAATTAGAATTAAAACTTCTACTTTGTGATATGCACTATCAAGGGAATAAGAAGACAAGCCACAGATTGGAAAAAAATTATTTGCAAATCACATTTCTAATAAAGGACTATTGTGCAAAATATACAAACAGCCCTTAAAATTCAACAGTAAGAAAGCAAACAACCTGATTTAAAAATGTGCCAAAGACCTGAACAGAGACCTAGCAAAGAAGGTATACAGATGGCAAATAAGCATATGAAAAGATATTCTACATCACATGCATTTTTTTAAAGATTTTATTTATTTATTTGTGAGAGAGAGAGAGTGAGAGAGAGTGAGCACAAGCCAGGGGAGAGGCAAAGGGAGAGGGAGAAGCAGACTCCCCACTGAGCAGGGAGCCCAATGCAGCCCAAACCCAGGACACAGAGATCATGACTGAGCCACCCAGGTGCCCCACACATCACATGTATTTAAACAACAATGATCTACTCCACATCTGTTAGAATGGCCAATATCCAAAACACTAACAATACCAAATGCCCATGTGGATGTGGAGCAACAGAAATTCTCATTCATTGATGAATAGGAATGCAAAATGGTACAGCCACTAAGAGAGACATTTTGGAGATTTCTTACAAAGCTAGATATAATCTTACCATACGATCTAACAATTGTGCTCCTCAGTATTTACCCAAAGGAGCTGAAAACTTATGTCCACACAAAAACCTGCATATGGATGTTAATAGCAGCTTTATTTATTATTGCCAAAACTGGAGATAACTAAGGTGTCCTTGAGCAGGTAAATGTGTAAATAAATTGAGGTACATCCAGACAGTTGAATATTATTCAGTGCTAAAAAGGAATGAGCTATATCAAGCCAAAAAAAGATGTGGAAGAAACTTGAATACATATTACCAAGTGAAAGAAGTCAATCTGAAAATGCTAATATTTTATGATTCCAACTATTTGACATTCTGGAAAAGGCACGACTGTGGAGACAGTAAAAAGATATTGGGGAAGGTCATTGAAAAGACATGACCGCAGTTGACCTGTGAGATGGACCCAAGCAATTAGAGACTTCTCACCCGATCCTCCGTTTTTGAAATGTGGGTTCTGCAGGTCTTTCCCACTCCCAGAGACTGCTCCAAGGACATGACCTTGAGATACTGACGTGGTATTGAGAACACTTACATGGTATATATGACTGAACCCTGTTAAGATTTGGCAGGTTGTGGGCGCCTGGATGGCTCAGTTGGTTAAGCGACTGCCTTCGGCTCAGGTCATGATCCCCAGAGTCCCGGGATCAAATCCCGCATCGGGCTCCCTGCTCAGCAGGGGGTCTGCTTCTCCCTCTGACTCTCCCCCTTCTCATGCTCTATCTCACTCTCTCTCAAATAAATAAATAAAATCTTTTTTTAAAAAAAAGATTTGGCAGGTTGGTGCAAGGATCCATTCATCTTGCTGCTGCCCAAGGCAAGCCTTGTACAAGTTCCTTTTGCTTATTAAAACTGCCACCTATCAACCTGCCTCTTTCTTCAGACTCTCCCTTACCTTCATGTATGGGGATGATTTCAGACTCTACCGGGGTGCTCTGGAGATAATTGTAAACCATCAAAGGATTAGAAGAGTCAGTGATTAGGTGTCAGGGAGGGGTGAATGGACAAAGCAGAGAATTTTTAGGGCAGTGAAACTACTCTGTATAATTCTGAAATGATGGATACACGTCATTATACATTTTCAAGACCCATAGAAATGTACAGCATCAAGCATGAGTTCTAATGTAAACTGTGGACTTGGGTGATAGTGTGATGTCAATGTAGGCCCATTGATTGTAGGAAATGTTTCACTCTGGTGGAAGATTTTGATATTAATGCAGGTTGTGCATATGCTGGGGGAAGCAGAGGGTATTTAGAAATCTCTGTACCTTCCACTTAATTTTTCTCTGAACCTTAAACTGCTCTTAAAAATAGTCTATTTTGGGGGGGCATCTGGGTAGCTCAGTTGGTTAAGCGTCTGCCTTTAGCTCAGGGCATGATCCCAGAGTCCTGGGATTGAGCCCCGCATCAGGATCCCTGCTCAGCAGGGAGCCTGCTTCTCCCTCTCCCTCTGCCTGCCACTCTTTTGTTAAAAAAGCTCTCCAGCACCAATTTTTATCAATAAAATTCAGTTTTACTTTACAACTAACTAGCCATTTTAAAAATAATCAAAAGAAAAGGCTAGAAGTTTTAAAGTCTGCCTTCCTATATCCATTAATTCATCCTTTTATTAAGTGTTTTATTTAGGAACAGATCTCTTTTACAGTAACTGTACTTAGGTGTTGCCCTCTTTGAACCAGAATTTTTTTTATCTCACTCTTTGTTTTGAGTTTGCCAAGAGACATTTAAATAAATTGGATTGTATAGAGAGCATTTTTAAAAGTGAGAGAATAATCCTTTGCTTCTCCTCAATCTCTGCTAAAGTGGCTTTTTAAAAAAATGTTAGTTATGGGATGAAGGCAAAACTTGTCTATCTTTCAAATTCTTAGCTGTTGAAAAGATAAAATTTCAGATCCCTCTTAGCAGCACACAATGAGTGGGCAGCACCTCTCTGGGGTATATGGATTTTGGATTATGCCATAAAAGATGACTTTTCCTTGATTGAGGTGAAAGGTGGAACTAACCTAGGAGATGAACTCATGAGTAATTCTATAAACACTTTCAGAGAAGAACTGTAAATGTAATTTTCTGATGAAAACTCAGGTTTTTTTAAAGCCTTCCAATCAAAAGTCATCTGAAAACTTCTGGAAAATGAATCTGGAAGATTGAGAAGAATTGAAGGAGATTTAAGAGGAACATGGTTACTGGAAAAGATTTAGAATTATTCTCCAATAGATTTATCCCTGCTTGTCTTTACCAATCTGTCTTACATAGTGCCTCAGAGAAATATTTCCAATCCGTGATAGTGAACTGGAAGCTACTGGTTAGCATGACTCCAGTCAAGCCCAAAATGTGGTCTACATTCCTTTGTGGTAGAATTTGGATTTAAACACTTAGCTTTAGGAAAAGTTGTGGCTACTGTGATTTAAAATATCTACTGCAAGACAGATGTTTGTAGTAAATGATATTTGATTTATAAATGTTGTAGACACCACTTCCCCAACCACCTCCACCAGCCCCTGATTTTTTTTTTTGTCAGATAAAATCATAAGTAAGTCATAGTTATTTGTGAAGGGAGTCCATCGTGGCCCAAATGCAGAAGTAATATTTCTTCTACTGTTTCTCTGGGGGGTGAGCTCATTTCCTTCATATAACACAAGTTGCCATAAAAATAAGAGTGAAAAGAGTCTTTCGCAGTTAATTATTTTAAACACTCACACACACACACACACACAGTACTATATAGCAAAACAATATCGAAGTCAGTATTTCATTTCATGCCTTTCTAGAAACCCTAAGGGATCCAATCCACTGCATTTTGAAAAAAATTGCTACTTACAGAGGAGTGCAAGAATTACAAGGGATTAAAATTGGTCACCATGAGAACAAATGGTTATCTATAGGAATTTCATTTGACTTCTCAAGATCCAATTAGGACATCCCTAGTGATCCTAAAAGCAGTGGATAAGACCACAAAATATCCCGTTAGTTCTGGATATGTGCTGTTGGCTTAATGTAACATGATGTCTTGCTTTTCAAGAATATTTTATACAATATTATTCTTTTTTTCTCCATTTTGGTTGTTTTCCCAGCTATAGCATACCTGGATCATTTTTGTTTACATTTACGAGAAGTGTCACTGAATGTTTTAGAAGTCTTATCATCTTTATCTTACTTTGAAAGTCTAAAGATGATATCTGGTCATCCCTGGGCACAGCAGACTCATTAACATATCTAATCTAATCATGATCTGAAAGGATCTTTATAGCTTTTGTCCTATGGCTGGCATTTCTCTCTGCTGCTTTTGATTTCCACAACTACTAAATGTGCCAATTAAAGTGATTAGGGAATATATAAGGAATCATATACACTAAACATCAAAATGTAGAAAATTATGCTTTTAATAAGTGAATACTTTAGGAAAATATTCATGTACATTTTGATAACAACTTCACCAAGAAAACACATTTCAATATTATTTTTGTTTACTTTAAGTTGTCAGTCATTAAAATTCATTAATGATTATAAAATCATTTACCAGTCTAACCAGACTCCCAAGATTTTCACTGGGGAAAAGAAAAAAAATACATCTGCAAGCTCCTATGATAGGGAAATCTCATTTGCAAAGCAGCCTGAGAAATGTTTATTTGGTAAGACTGATTAAAAGCATTATTAAATATTCATCAACTCTCCCATTTCATTCCTTCCTCTTCTTTTATTCTGCTAGCAACACTGACAGATAAGGTCCTATAGTCTAACACTTACATAATCAAATGCAGGAAGAAGTATACCTAACTTCATAACGATCAAGAAAGACATTCAAAAAGCTAGAATGGAGACTAATAGCTTGAAGTTCTTTTTTTTATTCTTTATGGACAAAGTACTACAACAAAAATACACCTTATATTCCATGATAGAATATCTCCCTTTGTTTAAACAGGAAATATTTATCACCTCAAGTATTAAGTTTTGGATTCTTTTATTTTTGTTTAATTTTTTTTCTATCCACTTTATAGCAGACACTGAGATCATATAGGTGTGACTAAAGAATTACATCTTCAGTTCCCTTCCAACAAGGTGACCACTCTGCAAGAACTCCAGTTCTCAGAAACAGTGACTCATATCCTGATCAAGCACATTAAAGGTCATCTAAGTAATGCCAGGAAAGGATGTGGCTCCCTGCCAAGCTTTCTCTTCCCAGTTTTTAAGTGAAAACAATGGTCATGTTTCAAATGAGTACATGCAGTCTTATTTACAAACTTCAATGTTTTAGCTAGCCATAGGATTGCTATGACAGACGAAGTATTCTGAACTAGTTCAGTAGCACCTGGAACATCAAGAGATTGAGATTTGTGACAAATAGTCACAGCACTGAAGTTGGATGGGCGTCTGGTTTGACATGGGGCTAGAAGCAAAAAAATTATTATATTATACAATAATCATATTCTAATGCTTATTGTAACATTTCCTGAATTGAATGACAAGAGTAGAATATCATTAACAAGGCTGTACAACTTAACATGGCAACACTCTTGAAAAAAGAACGTTGGCTTTTGTCATAATTCCATTAAGTATACCCAATTTGAATGACTGATGAATGGCACTTTACTACTTTCCTGTCTAAATTTTAGCAGCATGGTGGGATTGAACTTTTGAACTTGTGTCCACATGCATATTTTACTAAGAGTCCTGTTTCACATTTTAAATGGGTGCCTGCAATAGTGCTATAGGGGGAGATAGAAATGTTGTTGACTATTTCAAGTAAAAGTACATACTATTGCTATGGTGAGCGCTGAGAATTGTGTAAGACTGTTGAATCACAGACCTGTACCTCTGAAACAAATAATACATTATATGTTTAAAAAAAAAAAAAAAGAAGACAGTAGGAAGGGAAAAATGAAGTGGGGGAAATCAGAGGGGGAGATGAACCATGAGAGACTATGGACTCTGAGAAACAGACTGAGGGTTTTAGAGGGGAGGAGGGTGGGGGGATGGGTTAGCCCGGTGATGGGTATTAAAGAGGGCACGTACTGAATGGAGCACTGGGTGTTATACGCAAACAATGAATCATGGATCACCACATCAAAAACTAATGATGTAATGTATGGTGATTAACATAACATAATAAAATTAAATTTAAAAAAAGTACATACTTATTGACAGCTGACTTCACCACCTGAGAATGTGGTATTCGAGCTACAGAAAGACTGCAAAGTAAAAAACAAGTAGGAAAAACAGAGAAATGATTGTCGTTCAGAAGATCACAAGTGTGACTGAAACTATCTAGGTTCAGCTACTTTCTAGCTCCAGTTTTCCTGTCTCTTTCTTTTTTATCATCTCCTACCTACATTTATTTTGTTGCCACTTCCCTATTTTTCCTAGCAAAATTATTGTGTATGTTGAAATTCACTACGATTTGCAAAGAATCCAAAGTCATTGCCCCTTTGGATTTTGCTAGGAATGAAATCATTGGTCTACATGCCTTCTTTCCTTTCATTTTCCATACACCACTGACTTCCTTGCCCTTTTCTTCCTTCAGTATATTTTTTAGAAAAATTCTAATTCTTAAGTCTATTTTTATACCTGCAGCCAGACTGAATGTAACTGGAGAAAAGCACCACAACCACATAGACTGTGTATTTAAATGCAGTTTAAATTCATGACCATGAACTTTAGAGGCTCCGTACTGGTCTCCAGCAGTCCTATAACACTTCACTTATTCATTCATTGGTCCACGTTCCTAGGTGATTATTCTGTAACTTCTCTCTTCCTAAACCCTCAACATCTCCTCCTCCATTTCTACTCTCCACCCAAGACCCTGTTTCCTATTTCACTGAGAAAAAGAAGCAGACAGAAGAAAACATGCTCGAGCTCCCACTACCATATCCCCAGCCACCATAATCTCTACTTGATGTATTTGTCTCCCTTCTTGTTAAAACAGATGGATTCCTTGAGCTTCTAAGACTATACCTGTGTGACTCATGTCCTTCTGTGTTTTCTTTGTTCGCTCTGTGCCAGCCCCACTGGTCACCCTGCTGATCCTTGAGCAGTAGCCATAACTCAGCCTTGGATCCTTGGTTCTGCTGCTCCAGGTGCTCAATGACAGCCCCTCAGGTAATGATTGGCTGCTCTCTCATCAGCTTCAAGTGGTTTGCTGAAATAATTCATGCTCAGTGAGTCTTACCATGACTACCCTACCTAAAATTGTAATCTGTTTCCCACCCTTCACTTTCCTTATGCCCCCATTCTATGGCCCTACTTCACTTTTGCTTTTATTTCATTGAAGGTATTACCTAATATACTATTTTCCTACTTGAATTTTATTCATTGTTTATTTTACATATTATTAGTATGTTAGAATATAATCTTAATTAAAACAGTCCTCTTTTGTCTGTATTACTGCTATTTGATAGTAGATCTTTGATATATATTTGTCAAATGAACACGTAATACATACTTATAATCTGAGAAAAATTATTTCCACATGAAATCAGGGAGATAAAAGGAAAGAACTGGGGACAGAAAAGCACTAAATGGCTGTAAAATAGCTTTCAAATGGGTTCAAAAGTAATAAAAAGGAAAATAAAAGGAAGAAAAAAAGGATAGAAGTTGAAGTTTGCAGGAAATAATTGTAGAAGTGAGTGTTTCAAAGGATAGGTGGTTTACAATTCGATATAGTAATTTTAAAATAGGATAAAAGAATTTTAGGATTGAAATTATTTTTAAAAGTAATTTTAATATTTATGTATTAATATAGATAATTAGTATGCATTAATATAGTACATGTTAAAATATGATATCTGCATTAATATAAAATATTAATAATAATTAATGTTAATAAATGTTAATATATAAATAATACATTAATATATTACATAGAGTATATATATATATATATGTAATATGCAAAACTTTCCCTGTATTTTTCTCCATTAATGCTGTTGCTGGTATGCAAATAAAGCCGGCCAACAAACTGTTGTAATACCCACTTCACTTTAATTAACTCATAAAATATACATCAAAGTTCCCATTTCCCTACTTCCTTGAAAATGACACTTTCTAAGGTCAAATTCTGTGATTTTTTCACTCATAATATACAGATACACCTGCTTCCCTTGATGAGCTTGATTTCTTTCTTGCCTGACTACCTGACATTTTAATGAAAAAAGGGTCCTTTCATTTCTGACTATAGGCTGATCAGCCTACTGCTATAGACGTCCAACGCTTGGAAACCATGATTAATAATTTGTTGTTGGGTTGCCTATGGCCCTAATGTATTTCCCCTACAGTGTTTAGAAGTCCTCTACTCCCACCTGCTCAGATGCCTTTTTGTAATCTCCATCATCTCCATTTTCTGTTTAATTCACCAATAATTGAGCCTCCCAACATCCCCACACCCTACCAAGCTGATGAGTTGGCTATATTCTAAACTAGCAAATATTCAAGTTAATACTGTACCATTATTCTCCTCATCATCCATACTCAATGTTTTTAGAACCATTCAGAACCTTTCACCTACTTTTGAGAATTTTCTACTGTTTAATTTGCTTCAAATCAAGTTGTTTTGAGTTGTTTGTTTTTACTAAAGCTTATTCCCACCACTCTCCTATTTATTCTATGGTTCAAGTCATCTTATCTCATGTCTGGACTTTAAATCCTCTAAATAAGTCCATCCTTGATCTTAGGTTACTTCTTCTCTAAAAAGTTCTCTATACTACAACCAGATTATTCTTCCCACATGACTGTAGTGATCAAGTCATAGAATGATAGTAAAAATTTATTTATTTATTTAGTTAGTTAGTTATTAAAACTTTAATGCCTTTACATGGCATGATGTATTAACCTCAGATTCTCCAGATTAGCACAAAAGAATTTTCTCAAATTTATATGCATAATTTTACACATATAATATATATTGTCCTATATATGTGATATATGCCTTTCAAACATCTACATCTACATATATTATTGTTCATATGTATTATTGTACATATTTGTTATCATGTATATACATGTATAATTACATGTGTGAGTATATATATGTATATGTATACATAGTATATATGCATAATGTATTGTGCACCAAATTATATGCCAAATGTATAATGACTACTGGGGTTTATCCCAGGCATGCAAGGTTGGTTCAACATCCAAAATTCAGTCAATTCAATGTCAACCAATGTCAATTGACTGAAAAAGAAAATATATAGAATCATCTCAGTAGAGGCAGAAAGTAATTTCTAAACATTCAATATTTATGATAAAGAACTTTCAATGAAGTAGAATTAGAAGCAAATTCCCTCAATATGATAAAAATCTTCTATTAAAAACCTATAGCTAACCTACAGCAAATCATATTTAATAGTTAAAAACTTAATGCTTTTCCAAAGATCAGAAATAAGATGATGTCTACTTAAACTACTCCTATTCAAAACTGTAGTGGATAGACTCCTGGGTGGCTCAGTTGGTTAACAGTCTGCCTTCAGCTCAGCTCATGATCCCAGGGCCCTGGGATTGAGCCCACATTGGGCTCCTTGCTCGGGGGGAGCCTGCTTCTCCCTCTGCCTGCCACTCCCCCTGCTTGTGCTCTCTCTCTCTCGCTCTCTGACAAAACAACAACAACAACACTGTAGTGGAAATCCTAGGCAATGAATAAAGTAAAAACAAAAAAAAAAAAATTTAGATTCAAAAGAAAGATGCAAACTTTTTTTTTTTTAACTCACAGATACCATGATCATTCTAGAGAATCCTATAGAATTTAGAAAAGAGCTACTAAAATGAATACGTGAGTATATCAGGGCTCAATTTACAAGGTCAATTTAAAAAAAATCAATTGAATCTATATGTAGTTAACAGTGAATAACTGAAAATTGAAATATAGAATACCATTTAACATAGCATTAGAAAACATTAAATACTTAAGGGCTATATTCACAAAACTGTGTAAGATTGAATACTAAAAATTTCTAAACTTTTTTGAGAAAATTTAAAAAAAGAAGTAATGGATTTTTTTGTACTGAAAGACTTGATATTAAGATGTCAGTCTTCCCAAATTTATGTAGTTTTGATGCAATTCTGAACAAAATCCCCCTAGCTTTTTGTAAATATTGACAAATTGGTTCTAAATTGTTTATGAAAAAGCAAAGGATCTAGAAAAATGAAAACAGTTGCAGGGGGATAAAGTTGGAGAATACACTTTACCTAAATTCAAGATTGATTCTGAAGCTACAATAATTAAGATAGTGTGGTATTGGGATAAGGGCAGACCTATAGATCTATGGAACCAAAGAGAGAATCCAAAAATAAACTAATATGTACTAGATAGCCTTTAAAATGGCTTGTAATGATTTTTTTTCCAGATATTCACACCCTTAGGAATCCCTTCCTCTTGAGAATGGGCCTCATTCTCATTTGCTTCAATTCTAATTATAAGCACACAACAGAAGTGATGAGATACTGCTTCCAAGATTAGGTTGTAAAAAGACTGTAGCTCCTCCCTGGGTGTTCTCTTATAAGTGGATCTTCCATTCTGGAGGGAGAAAGCTGTCTCTGCGGAGAGGTTTCACCTGTCAAAGAACGGATATCTCTGGCCAATATCCAGTGAAGATCAAAGACCTACTAATAGCCATGTTAGTGAGCTTGGGAGCACAGCCTCCCTTGTTTGAGTCTTGACTAAAGCTCTGACATATATTTTGATTACAGCCTTGTGGATGACCTGAGCCTGAGTACTTTGCAAAATTGCTCCTGAATTCCTAACCCACAGAAAATGTAAGATAATAAATGTTTAATGTTTGCAGCCACAAAGTTTTGTGGTAATATATAACAATAGATAAGTAATACAACATAGGTGGTCAATTGATATTTAAAGATGTCAAGACATTTTAATGGAGAAAGTATGATTTTTTTCCTTTGAATCATGTTAGGGCAATTGTACATCTGGTTAAAAAAAAAAAAAAAAAAAAAAGAACCTAGATCCTCACACCATATGAAACAAAACTAAGAATGAATTCTAGACCTAAAAAGTAAAGCCTAGGGCGCCTGGGTGGCTCAGACGGTTAAGCGTCTGCCTTCGGCTCAGGTCATGATCCCAGGGTCCTGGGATCGAGTCCCGCATCGGGCTCCCTGCTCCGCGGGAGCCTGCTTCTCCCTCTGCTTCTCTCTCTCTCTCTCTGTCTCTCATGAATAAATAAATACAATCTTTAAAAAAAAAAAAAAGTAAAGCCTAAAACTCAAAAACCTCTAATCTAAAAGAAAATGTACCAAAATAAATCATCATTGAAACTTTAGATTGCATGATTATTTCTTAAATAGAACAGAAAATGCAAACTTAAAAGAAATACTGAATAAACTGGACTTCTTTGAAGTAAAAACTTCTGCTCTTTGAAAATGACTTAAAAATAAAAAAGACACAGACTGAGAGAAAAATATTAACAAAACATACATCTGATAAAGGACTTGTGTCTAGAAAAACTCTCCAAACTCAATAAAAAGTAAACCATTAATCTAATATTTTAAAAAGTAATTAAAGATTTGAACAGACACTTCTATTCAGAGGTACCCATAGCAAATAGATAGGAACAGATCCCCCTCTCATTAGACATGAAACGGACACTAAAACCACAATAAGAAATCACTCTACACATATAAAATGGCCCAGCAAATAACAAGTAGGCAGTAACAAGTGCTGACAAGGATGAGGTGCAACTGCAATTCTCATGCGTTGTTGGTGGGAATGCAGATTGCACAGCTACCTGGAAAACAGTGGCTGACTATAAATCCAGTAATTACATTTCTAATAATTTATCCAAGAAAATATGAAAACATAAGTCCACACAAAGACCTTTTTGTGAATGTTTATAATTTATTTACAATCACTGAAACCTAGAAATAACCCAAATGTCCATCAACAGGTGAATGTATTAAAAAAATGTGGTTCATCTTTACAAGAGACTACTACTCAGTGTTAAAAAGGAATGAACTGCTGATATATTCACAACATGGATGAATTTCAAAATCATTGTGCTAAAAGAGCTAGATACCAGATTCTCTATACTATATCATCCTGTTTATATGACATTCTGGAAAAGATAAAGGAATAGGAAGAGAAATCAAGTAAGTCATTTCCAGGGGTTAGCAATCACCTATAGAGGAGAATAATTTCATCTTTTTGTGGTAAAAAAAATTCTGTATCTTTATTGTGGTGATGATTGTATAACCATTTCTGTTTATTCAAAGTCATCTAATTATGCATATAAAATAATGAATTTACTATATGTAAAATAATGTAATAAATTTGACATAAATAAGAAACTAGAGAGTAAAAGAAATATGTGTAAAGAACTAAACAGAACATAAAAATAAAATCATAAGAAAATGTGAACTCTGAATATTTCATTTAAATAATTTTAAATAAATTTAAAAGCAAGAGACTGAGAAAATATTTCAACGTATAAAACAAGATAAATTTCTAAATGTATGGAGAACCTCTATAAATCATTAAAAACATGAAAGCTCAATAGAAAAAAAAATGACTGAACGGTAAGAATGGCCATCATAGAGAAAAAAATCAAATAGCAAAAAATACTTTCCCTAGATCCCCCTAAAATACTAAGATCACAAGTAATCAGGGAAATGAAAATAAATACAAATATAAGATATATTTTTCACCTGTGTCGGCAAAAATTAATAGTTTGATAAGACTCAGTGTGGATAAGAAAAATATGTACATATTGTTTTTAGGAAAAAATCATGGTCATTCTATTTATGGCAGCATACATTGGTATAGTCTTCTTAGCTGGCAATTTGACTGTCTGTATCAAAATTATAAGCAAATATATTTTGAATGAGTGATTTCAAGCCTAAGATATATATCATAAAGAAATACTTGAACAAGGACAAAAACAAATATCTTTTTTCAACTTTATATGTAATAGAAAAATGTTGAAAACTTTAAATTGTCCATATATATGTAAATATTTTAAATTTACAAACCCTATATCATGGATTATTTATATTCATTAAACATAATTTCATATCTATATAACTACATGGAAAGTTGCCCAAGATATGTTGCTAATAGAACTAAAAGCAAGTCACAGAATAATTTGTACAATATGATCCAATTTATATACTATGTATATGTACATATACCTATAGCTATGTAGATTTAGAGATTATATATAAGTATATGGGTAGATGTGCATAGATAATGCTTTTAGGGATAGCACACTAAACTCAGAATAGTGGTTACCTAATGCAGAGAAGTAGGATTTGGAGAGAGTAATTTGCAAGAAAATTTTTCTTTTTTTTCTGTATGTTCCTATATCATTTGATTTATTTTTAAAACTATCACATATTTGGTTTTTTTCTAATTAAAAAATTAACAGATAAAAAAGACACAAATCCCAAACTTCAGGAGCTTACACCACAAGGTGTGAGTACAGACATCTCAACCAATAATTGGAATGCAATATGATGTGTTTTTTGATAAGAATGGATACCAAACTGCTGTGGAATCATAGAGGAAAGAAGACATCACATTGCTGTGAAAAACTGGAAAAAGTTAAACAGAAAAAATTCATTCTATGATTAAGTGAGCCGTCAGTAGGTAAAGAAGGGGAAGGTTATTCTAGAAAGAGGAAACAAAACATAGTGAATGAGCCCAGACTTTCAAATCAACTAAATGTGCTCAAATCTTGGATAACTTACCAGCAGAATTATTTTGATATATTACCTAACTTTCAAAGCCATATCTGCAAAATGGGTATAATATGACCATCTCTGCCAACTTGAGAAATGGTAGTATCATTAATATGATAGGACATAAAGCAGGAAGATTGGGCTTGAGGATGACAATATGTTAAATCAATGATTTTGAAGATTAGAATTTATGAGGCTGAGGATAAAGAGTAATAAATCATGGACATACAGGATATATTTAAATTTGTGGCAGTGGATTAACTGGCCTGGAAGATTGGGACTACTGAGAAGAGGCTCAAGGATGGTTCCCTAGGCCTTGCCAGTCAAGTGTGGTCCATGTCTGGACACGCCATGTCACCAGCAACAAGGGCATCTTTTGGAAGCTAGTCTGAAATGAAAAATCTCCAGGTCCATCCCAGATCTGTTAAATCAGAATCTGCATATTAACATATGCCTTAGGTGATCTGTAAACACAGTAAAATAATAAACACTACTCTAGAGAACACCAAATCTTGAGGGTCAATTAGTGAAGAAGGGATCAGCATATAAGAGAGAGGTGTAAGCTAAGCAATAGGCTTCATATACCATGATATATATAGACAACATGGTGAGAGAAGTCATGAAAAATCTATCAAGGAGTTACGTTTCTTTTTTTAAGAGAAAAATCCTGGTGGCACTAAATATTGTTCTTTTTCCCTCGTCCACTCTACCCGTGTTTATTGTGCTTCTGACACCTTCCATTATCCTTTCCACAGCTCATTATTTTAGTAGAAATTGTGCTGCTCTCTTCACACTGAACATGATATTGTCTCTGTGGCACCAGCAGCAACTTTGTGTTCATTCATATACACATATTAAAGAGTGGATTATCATTAATTATGCACTAAAATGTTCTTGGCAACAGACTAAGTGACAAAACATTTGCTTTTGTCAGAGTTCTATTAGGTGAACCCAAGTTGAACCATGGAGAAATATGACACTTTTCTTTATTTTAATTTGTATCACAAGGTCAGGATCATGACAGTGACTCTATTTTGCACATTATTTTCTCTATCATTGTAATGATGCTAATGGAATTCTTTTAACTAAACTGTTTTCATCAGGACTACAACCTATTTATTGCATATTAAGAAAAAATTTCATGTTAACATTACTTAATCTACTGAAGTTTCAATTCAATAATAAAAAAACGCTTTTCTGAAGAACATCATTGGTTAAAAGAGTTTAAATGCTATGTTTTTACTGTTTACAGCTAATTCAAGTAGAAATTGGAATATAGAAAATATGTCTATATAGAGCAAAGAAAAACTTCATTAATAAACAGCATATGTTATAAGTTGCATTTGATTATAGAAATGATTGGAGACTTAGAGCTTACTTTTAAGTATGCATAACAGGAAGAACCTTATAAAGAAAACTTTTCCAGAGGTAAATCTAATGCTAGTTTTTATGCTAATGTAAATTACATTATAAATTTTCTATTGATGATTAGTTCTGGATCATTAGTAATTTCAAACAACTTCAGTATAGTTTCTCCTGGTTACATGGTAGACTCTCAGTCAATATCAAATATGATATTGTTTGCTACCAACATTTCTATAACTAAACTAAAATTTAGTTGCAGAAAAGCAGCATGAATAGGAGAATATGCTTGATTCTTTAGCTCATTTTTCAGGGATAGGCTATACTACAACTGGATAGAAAAGACCTTATCTGGGGCACCTGGGTGGCTCAGTCATCGGGCATCTGCCTTCGGCTCAGGTCATGATCCCAGGATACTGGGATCTAGCCCCGCATTGGGCTCCCTGCTCGCCGGGAAGCCTGCTTTTCCCTCTCGCACTCCCCCTACTTGTGTTCCTGCTCTCGCTGTCTCTCTCTTTCTCTCTCTGTCAAATAAATAAAATCTTTAAAAAGAAAAAAAGAAAAGAAAAGACCTTATCTATTCACTTTACATTTATTCAGTCTCTATAATGTGCTATTTTATGTTCCTAAGAAAAATAGTATTGTGTGAGATTGGTATTCATATATAGTTTTTTTGTTTGTTCATTCTTTTATTTTGTTTTTAAAGTGTATTGATTACATTTAAAAACAGTTAAACTTAAGCAGAGTTCTTGGAGTGTATAATGGGGACAGAAATGAGAATAAAACTATATTTCCAGACTCTGAGTACAGTTTCTGGAAAACTTACAAAATCCTATTGACTAAATCCCTGCATTTGATTTAATTGATATTATATAGATCTATTCACAGTCACCTTACATGGGAACAGTTAAACAGAGGCTTTTTCTTTATTTCTGCTCAATCACAATGAATTTCTTGAGCTTCACTGTAAAATCAGAATAGGAGAAGCTATTGGGTGAAACACCTGTATGTTAGCACTAGCAATTCAGAGAACTCTGTTCTCAATAATTGGAATGCAATATGATGTGTTTTTTGATAAGAATGGATACCAAACTGCTGTGGAATCATAGAGGAAAGAAGACATCACATTGCTGTGAAAAACTGGAAAAAGTTAAACAGAAAAAATTCATTTAAGTTAAACAAGTTAAACAGAAAAAATTCTCCATCGTAGTAGACTAACCAGACAACTATCAAAAATGTCACACACACACACACACACACACACCCCACATACACACATGCATATCCTACATTAAGTGGATACATGATAGGTTATAATGGATCTTTGCACATTGCTTAACCTGATTTATTTCTCTGATAGAATGTTTCTTTCATAGAGTAATATGAGAGAAGCTGCCAGACTTTCCATTAGAGTAACAAGTTCAACATGTTAACATGGAAACAATCACTGATAAAGAAGCTATGTTGGAGGGATGAATTCTATTATAGTAATAAATGACTTAGATTTTCATACAAGTGTCAAATCTATCAACAAGTAAAGAAGGATTCTATTATCAATATGGGTTTTGATTGCAGACTTGTAAATGGCTAAATAAAATGTTAGGAAGTTGAATTTGTTAGTGCCAACCCTAGACTGGCCAAAGTTAAAACAGGGAGACTGGGAATTTGTTATATTCCTGTGACCTTACTTTCCTTATCTTGGTTACTTTTCAAGTATCCTCAGAGCCTCTTAAAATCTCCTATCTTGCAGGATTGCTTCTGGTGGTCCAATGGGGGATTCCTTTCCTCAGTACCAAAAGGTACTAATAACCCTTTCCCAATGCCCAACCTTGCCACCCACATCCCATCAACAGATACTGTACCTAACCTCACACCCATAGGATCAAACTTTATTCTCATATGAGTATGAATATTAGAATATGTAAGTAAGCATTATGTACACCCACTTACTATAGCATTTATATTTCATAATATTTCTTATACTACTTCCTTTAGATATTGGAACAGTAATTTCCCAGACTTTTCTAAATGCCCTTACCTAAATATAGAGGGACTTTCAACATTTCTGAAACTATATTTTGAGATAGCATCTATAAGAGCTATATAAAAATGTACTCACTTTGTATGAATGATACACATAGAAAATTACAAGTTATTTTGACAATAATTTTATTATAATTTTACATCAGTTAATTTTGGTTGACTATTAAGGGCAGACATATATCAGAACTTCTTCATGTTTTCCTGTATTCAGGCAAATAAGTCTTAGGGAGTTTTACAAAGCTTTCACAATTTTCCTACAGGTCACATATCTATTTTGGTTAATTTAGTTACTTACAGCACTGCGTTTTTTGTTTTTTGTTTTTTAATTTTTATTTTTTTAAAATTTTTTATTCTTATGTTAATCCCCATACATTACATCATTAGTTTTAGATGAAGTGTTCCATGATTCATTGTTTGCAGCACTGCGTTTTGATTAAGGTTCTAACCCATATTAGTAAGTTGCCTATTTTAGGGTTCTGGGTCAAGCTTCCCCCACCCAAGCTTTATTGAGGTATAGTTGATAAATAAAATTGTAATATACTTAAAATGTACAACATGATGATTTGATATGTGTATTTATTGTGAAATGATTACCACAATCAAGGTAACTAACCCATTTGTCACCTCACAGAATTACTTTTAATTTTCATCTTTTGATGAGAACACCTAAGAGCCTCTCTCTTAACAAATTTCAAGTACACAATACCGAATTATTAGCTATAGTCCTCAAGCTATATATTAGACTCTCAGAAATTATTTATCTCACAATATAGGCCAAGCTTCTCAATGCAGCTCTATCACCACAAGCAATATATCCTAACGAAGACCCCTAGAATCACATATGAAGATCATATGAATGAATAACAGTCTGAATGTCTGAATGGCAACTATAGTAAGTATTTCTTCTCCATTAAAGGCATAGATAAATAAAAGTGTATTTTCATTTCACATTGCAGATCCAGGCTCGCTCAGAAAAGAATTTCCTTTATTGACAGGTGTTTTCAAGTTATGAGGCCATTATCACAAAATTGATTCTGAAAATTAAAGCATAAATATTAAAGCAATATTTTCTTCTATGTTCCCCACTCTCTCTTCTAAGCAGCATTTAAGTTCCAGTTATAACACTTGAATGGAGAGTATGCATTCCCAGAAAAAATTTTAACTCTGACACACATAAACATATTTGTGTCTCTCTCTATATATATGTATAGACACACATATAAAAATTATATATAATATGAGTACATACATATCCACATGTATATGGAGTATGGAGAGCTGGGGAACTACAGTGCATATGACTCCAAAGAACAACCTGAGAAGTGTGATTCATGTATATTTAAAAGAGCACTTATGAGGATGTACATTATCTCTCTATGTTATATAACTTCAGGAACATAACTATTCAGTCTCTAGTCTAAACTTTTTTTTTTTTTTTTTTCCCAAGGAGTCCATTTTTCTATCAAATGAAGCCAAGTGAAAGTACAAGTTACAGAATGCTGGTTTATAATTTGATGTTTTAGGAGTCGAGCAAGCACTCTACATCACCTGCCTTTTACAAAGTCTCCTTCCAAAGCACTGCTAGTATATTTTAGGAAAATTTTGAAGCCCTTTTAGTCCATCTGCTATTTAATAACTCAAGGCTATATAGAATAAAAGCTTTTTAACCTCCACATGCATGTTTTACAAATAATTTCTACATAGTTTCGAGTCTTCATTATATATTTCCTTTGGCATTTTTACTTTGGCCTGATAATTTAAGGCACAATACTTGAGGCAAGAAATAGAAAGAATAACTTCTTTTTCTCCACATATATGGTATAAAGCTTTCATAAAATGATCTGTATCTCCTTGATGGTTTTTGGCTACATATCTCCCCCCTACCCCCAAACAGGCAAAGAATTCTTTCAGAATTCTGTTTACAGATACATAATGCATTTTTCCCTAGCAATAGTATTTTTATTTTGATCTCATAGCTACCAAACCATTGACCATAAGGAAGCTCATAAGCAAGGTACAAGGCAGGCAATGTCTGTGATTTCCAGGAGAAGGTCATAACCCTGATTTTTTTTAAATAACTATTACAATGAGGAACAGGGTGCAGCCACAAAAGGAATAGTTATAATTTATGCCTGACTTACTTCAGCGGAATATAGTTTATTTATAAACTGCTTATGGCAAACTCTGTATGCCCCTGTTCAATGCATGTGCTGAACTGTCTTCTGGTAAATTATTTAAATTACACCTAGCAGTAATTCCTGAGGACTTTCATACTTCATTTTCTCTATTAATGTAACAGGGAAAAGCTGCTTTGCAAGGATTGCTCTAAATTCCCAGAGTGTGAGTTCCAGACTCTGTATGTGTTGCATTATGCCTGTCAAAAAACTTGTCTTCTCCTGAAATTTATTACTGAAGTTTCTCCACCCGAGCTACTCATTGAAGCCTTACAGAAAGCTCATACATGATTTAAGCTGCTAACAGCACTGAAAGAAATAGGTCAGGTTAAAAAAAAACCTTGAATTTAAGCTACCTTCACTTATTACTTATGCAAGATTATGCATAATTTAGCATACTGCTGAATATGCAAGGACAGAATAATTGTTTACCAAAATATTTACTCTGAGTTGGTACCTGTGTTTTAGTGAGATAAGGTGACTTCTCAGCATTTGCTAATCACTTCTGAATTAAAAAACAATGAGTGAGTTTTTGATTGGATTGATAACTGCACAACAGTATATGTAAACAGAGATCTTGTTTAACAACTTCATTTAAGTAAAATACATGATACTGTTGTACAGATTGAGCAGGTTCATTAAAGTCATTCGATTTTAGAAAACATTTCTTCTTTTTTTTCCCCTCGACTATAGTCATATCACATGCAATACAAGTGTTGCAGAAAACCTCTATAAAATGAACTATTTTTTCTCTCTAATTTAAGTTGAACATTGTGCAGACCAAAGGGGTAAAGAGCCACTAACATGAAAGAGAAATTCAGATTAAAATAGGGTCTTTACATCAGCTATGTTCCAAATATAAAAGTGTTCAGTAGAATATACACTTGGTTTGACATAGTATTTTTTTTTTTTTTTTGCAGCTTTTCAGAGGAATTTTTTTTTTTTTTAAAGAATCCTGTTCCTTATCAGGGAGTGCTTGTTGGTGTTTAATTTACAAAATGAAGATTAGTATCCCCTAAATTAAAAGTTTAAAATCCATAAAACCATCATACTAAAATGGTTAAAATGGTTAAAAAGTTGAAAAAAATGTTTCAGGGATGGTACAAATTCATTAATTCCCATAGTTGAATAGATCCAATTTCATACCCAATATAATTTTTTAGAATTCTGAAAGAATTGTCTATTCTAAGGCTTACATTGAACATGTCAGAGTTTTGACTTATAATGTTTTTTATAATAATGAAAACTCATGAAAAAAAACATAAGGATGAATCTTGCTTAACACATTAATTCAATCTTCAGAGATACACCAAAGGACACAGAATTAAAGCTAGTATTCAAAAATAGGTCTAGAAATAAATAGAATAAAAAATTAACAGTAGATTCTATTGGTACTTTTGTCATATCTTAAAATGGGAGAATCACAATAGAATAGATGGTCTTTTAATTAACAAAATTGGGAATTCTACCTATAGATAGACATCAAAATAAATTCCAATTGTGTTGAGATAATATTTAAAATGTATAAATCAGAAAACAAAGAAAATATATTTGAATATTTATAAGATCTCCTAAGCGATGGCAATTTTAAGCTTTGAAGTGATAGCAGAAATTAGAAAACAGAAGACAGACAGGCTTTACCATATAGAAATTAAAACCCTCAAAAAAAAAAAAAAAGAAATTAAAACCCTCTTATATGCTTTCAGAATAAAAAGGAATATGGCTTACACAAAAAAATATTTATAGCAACTATGGCCACAGGGTTTATTTATGTTATATAAACAATTTATAAAATTGATAAGAAATATATTCAGGTACATTATGGATAAGTATATATATGTATATATATAGCTATATACAAATCTAAGGGACAAATAACATGAATGATTCATGTAACAGAAATATAATTAGTATACAAACAGAAGAGAATATGTTTATAATTTAAACTATGTGACATTATTTTTCTATCAAACTTGATTTTAAAATTATGAGTCACCATAATGAGGGTGAGGTAGAATGAAAAATTAATGGCAGAATTACTTATGATGCTGAAAAATGTTAAAATATTCAAAACGCAAATATAAATCTTTGCATATTATTTGATATGTAGACATTAAAATGAAAACTATGAGGTCTATTTAGTAACATGATACTTTTTCATAAAGTACATTTTTTAAAGCTTACTACAAAATTGTAACTACAAGATAGTATATCTAATATGTAAATGAATAAGTACTGGGGTTAGACAGAGAAAACAAATGGCATTGGGATGGGAATCATGGCTTTTTAAATAAGCTTATCTTTCATTTTGTTTTAACTGATTGTATAACAACATTAATTATAACAAGTACTTCAGTACTTATGGATGTTTGTGAATTATTTCCATTTAATTCTCACTATGGTCCTATGAGTTATCATATCCTATGAGATCCTAAGAATTAACAATGCCTTTCTAAATGGTTTAAAGAAATCTCTTTGCAGTAGATTGGTGGCACATTTGAGCATTTAACAAAATTTTATTGTCTGATATATTTTCAATGGCAACAAAAATAAAATAATGCCCCAGAACAAATGTTTGGAGGGGGATGATATTTTATTGATGTATTTCTATTATGTTTTATAAAATTAATGTGGCTATGACTGACTAAGTATGCTGACATATATTTAATGGGGCAATGTATAACCCTTCTGGTAGACAAATTGTTAAATATTCTAAAGTATATTGCTGTAAAAAAATGGGAAACTGGTTGATATTTAAATCCATTTTTGTCACTTTTTCCAATAATTATACTGACTTGGAAGAAAACTACTGTGAGCACTTTCGCTCAAAGACATCACGAATTAGTCCCACTGACAAAATCAAACACCACAAAGTTCAAAGAATCATTCTGAAGAAATTGTAACAGAGATTGCCAATATAGGGGCAAATAACCATGTATGAGTATCAGTCTTACAATTTTTCAAATAATGATCATTTCAGATGGTTGTTTCTTTTCTTTTCTTTTTTTTAAGATTTTTTATTTATTTATTTGACAGAGAGACAGCGAGAGAGGGAACACAAGCAGGGGGAGTGGGAGAGGGAGAAGCAGGCTTCCCGTGGAGCAAGGAGCCCGATGCGGGGCTTGATCCCAGGACACTGGGATCATGACCTGAGCCGAAGGCAGATGTTCAGCCATCTGAGCCACCCAGGCGCCCCTCAGATGGTTATTTCTGATCATAGCTTAAGCAATAAATCTACACAATCTACATGGTCATAAAATATATGAATCCCAATTAAAGGTTTCACTTTATTTTTATGTTCAACAAAAATAAGCCTCAAATATCAGTCTCATATGGATAAAAATAGAGTATGTTTAATAAGCATATGGATCTTATTGGTTACATTTCTTAATGGCTGGGTGTCATAATCAAGAATATCCATATTAATTTTAATATTTCTGCACACAAATACAACAAAATACATTTATTTATATTTTGTGATAATATTATTATAAATTTTGCCTAATTCCCCAACTTTTATTTTTGCCTTTTAATTTAAGGTATTTTCTCATAATTGCTTTTGCTCTTTGTTCATGCTTATATGAAATTGAACAGGGTAGAAAGAGAAATATTAGCTACAGATATTAATTTGGTGATAATATTTTATGTTGTGATAGGAAATTATTGCTTTCTTTTTTACAAACTCAATTTTAAAAGGGCACCTCACAGGATTCTTTTGTTTTTGTTTTTATTGATTTTATTTATTTATTTATTTATTTTAGATTTTATTTGCGAAAGAGAGAGAATGAGAGACAGAGAGCATGAGAGGGAGGAGGGTCAGAGGGAGAAGCAGACTCCCTGCCGAGCAGGGAGCCCGATGCGGAACTCGATCCCGGGACTCCAGGATCATGACCTGAGCCGAAGGCAGTCGCTTAACTGACTGAGCCATCCAGGCGCCCTTGTTTTTGTTTTTAATGGAAGCACTAGAAATTAGCTATGATGTCATATTTCCACCAGGAGCAAGTTACCTTAGAAAATTTCAGAGTATTAAATATTCCATCTATAGCAATTAAAAAAAATTGACAGATTGGCAGAAAATATATGCAATGCATATATAGGACTAAGAATTAGTATCTAGAGTATAGGAAGAGCTCAGAAATAAAAAAAGGGAAAACACTAAAATATTAAAATTAAAGTATTTTTTATTAAGCAAATGATTTGAAAAGACAATTCAGAAAAGAAGAAATCTGAACCTCTCCAACTCCTTCTCCCTTGACCCAAGTAATCAGAAAATGATCCAGTGAGATATTATTTCATACCCAATAGATATGGTAAATAATTGGAATTCTGAACATATAAAGTGTTGTCAAGGATATAAAGGAAAGTCACTTTTATTTACAGCTGGTAGAAGTGTTAATTGTTAAAATCACTTCAGAGAATCAAAGTAACAAAATTTAATACAGATAAAGGTTCAAATTCTTTGCAACTTTAGTCAAAGTATATACTCTCTCTATATATTTAAGAGGGGAGGGGGCAGGGGAATGGGCAAAATGGATGAAGGGAAGTGGGAGATACAGGCTTCCAGGTATGCAATGAATAAATCATGGAAATAAAAGACAAAGTGTACACTCTAAAATAAAGACACTTTCACATGTATGCACAAGGCATGTCTGAGATGCTCATAACATGATTATTTGTAGTATTTTTAATGAAAATAACCCAACTATATTTTACTAGATGGATAAATAAAACTTGGCACAAAGTGGAATGTCTAAGGGGCAAAAATAAATGGAGCCACAAGTCTCAGATTTTTGAAAATATGTTTGGTGCAAAGAGTAAGTTGCTCAAACATCTTTGTAGTATGAGCCATATTAATTTAGAAACCTGTAACAAGGGGTGCCTGGGTGACTCAGTTGGTTTAGCACCAGACTATTGGTTTCAGCTGAGGTCATGATTTCATGGGTTGTGGGATTAAGCCCCATGGGCTCCGCACTCAGCTGGGAGTCTGCTTGAAGATTCTCTCCCTCTGCCCCTCCTCCCACTCACATGCGCGCTCTAAAATAAATAGAAAATCTTTTTTAAAAAGAAATATATAGCCAATGAAATATGTTGTTTAAAAATACTTATTTTAAATATAAAGAGATGCAAATTCAGGATGGAATTCTTGGAGAGAATGAGAGATCTGACAAACAGGGATTTCTAATGATTCTAAAGTTTTATTACTGAGGCTGGTGGGTGTTAATTATATAATTTATGCTTTCTAATAATATAGTTCATAATTAAAATACATCAATGACTATTTGTTCAGTTTTGTAAGTATAATTCTGACCACAGATTATCATAAACACATACATCATTAGTAGACGGAATTAATATATACCTAGTATGATACCTGTGTAAGAAAATTAACATTTTAAGAGAAGTGGTTAACAAAAATAGTAAACCAAATTCAGTATTTTTCCCTTGAGACCAAATCTCTTCTTTTGCCCTTTTAAAAAATAATCTGTATTAGGGATAATCAACCAAATACTTATATAAAATAATGCATTTTTATACTACATACAGGAAGGAATATAAAAGGGATGTTACTGCAGTTTATTTCTAATCTGTGTGCAATGACAGCTTAGTGCTATGTCCTCATTACAGACCGTGAATCTTAAAAATCACAGTCCTGCTTCCTGATTGGAAGGGCTGTCTGCTATTTAAAAGCCCCATAAATCAGGCAGAAGAATTCTTTCATTCAGCAACCTTTTCTGAATCAAAAGAACTTATTCTGAAAAAAAAAAATAAGAGAGAATTGCACTGTTCATTAAGGCATTATTAACAATAATTTATGTGAAATGTTATTCTTTTTTTCAACCAAAGCAGATAAGTACATTGTCAACTGCTCTAGGAGGACTAGTAGAAGCAAGAATACCATGTTTACACTCAGCTTGCTGGTGTGAAATATTCTGTTCCTAATCACGATTTCCATATTGGTATGCTATACAGGCCAGGAAGCATGGTGCAATTTATTTTAGGTTTACAATCTCCCCAGTAAATATCATGCCAAGTCTCACTATTGCCTATCATTTGGGGGGACTTTAAGTAATATAAGATCCCTCACAACCAATATAATAATTTATCCCATGACTCCATCATATCATAACCAAAGCCTTAGCTTCAATTCTCAATTTGAGAAAAGAAATATCAATTTCAATTTGAGAAAACAAACTTGGGGTTCTTTCAGACTTACTTTAACTATTTTACCACCTCTTTACTACCATGAAACCATTACTCAATAATTTTTATATAAAATCCCTAGATACATTTGTTCATTACTGCTTTATTTATTATTGAGAAACTATATGCTCTGCACTGTGCTAATCTCTGAAGATACTATGTTCAAAATGAGCACAATATCTTCTCTGTAGGAATTTACAATCTATTGAGGAGAGAATGATTAGCAAACAGGTCACTCAGTCAGTGAGAATGCTCAGCATGAGGCGGAAATCAACTGTCCTCACAGAAGCATCTAACTCAGGTTTAGGAAACTAATAGCAGGCTCCCTAAAGGAGGCTCCATCATCTGGGATATGAAGAATGAATAGGAGCTAGACAAGTCAGAGGTTAAAGGTGGGGTGGGTGGGAAAAAAGTGTTCTAGGCAGAGGGTGGGCAGCTTGGTCATCAGCTTGGAGTTGGACGAAAGTGTTTCTGAAAGCTAATTCTTTCGGTTAATGTTCCCATTTGGAACAATAACTAAATCCACGTACATGGCTACACAGCGAACCCTCAATTTATATCTTTCTTTCATTCAAAATGATACAAAAACTTCTATTGCAGATCACCCACAATTAATCCCCACCTTGCATTTATCAGTGTTCCACTGAGGACATGGATGCTTTAAACATGGTAATAAACTGTTGTCTGCATGCTGACCTGTATAATTTTTTACATTTATCAAAGCATATCCATCTATCCTATAATTCATCTTAGAGGTTACACATTTCCTTTTATATTTATATCACCCTCCACTTCTAGAAGAGTGCTTTGAAAGTAGTGCACATTTAGCAAATATTCTAACTGATAATGAGTAAAAATAAATATCCTACTTAGGACTGTGGTTAAGAAAATATTGTCAATAATAGCTCCTTTAGGATTTTACTAGTAATTAGATATTATCTTACTAACGCAATGTTTTCAATTATAAGAAATAAAAAATCAATATGCCATTGAATGTTACTATTCTTATATATACGGGAGAATATATGTCTCTCTTGGGTACATATAAAGGCATGACTATTGAAATTTTATATGGAATTATATGGTTTTTGTACTAAACGTTAGTCACTAAGTCCCCTTAACAAATGAAGAAAATGTTACATAACTTACAATATATTTTTCTATCACAAATGTGTATTTATCACTGTTTCTTTGAATTTTATCTAGCTAAAAATATAAATCTCAACACTTCCAAATAATTTTCTTGTATTTGAAAATTTTTTTGTTCTAATTAACACAAACTAAACTCTCATTAGCTTCACAAAAATAGTGTGTGTCTCAAAATCTCATACTCAAAATGAAAACCAAAACCAAAACTGCTACAGGAAGCTCAGGGATTTGAACTTCAGAGGCAACTGGACCCAGAAATTGTAATGCTCCTGGGACACTTTCTTCATTTATCTTCTTTGATTCTTTCTACATGCTATTAACATACTCTCTCTTTGTAGACCTGTGCTTCCCACATGGCCACCGACAGTTCCCAAGTTAGACATTTTATCAGTTTTGGCCACCAGAGAGAGATAGAGAGACCTTCTTAAGTCCCAGATTTCCAGAAAATGGACTATATGATAGGTCAGACCAGATTCAAGTGTTGACTGTGGAACCGACAGTGGACATGGTAAGAGATTACTATGATGGATTAGCTTGAGTCAGGGAGAAGATTTGGACGGCTAGCTGGCATATTATTTGGGTAAGGTAATTCCCAACTGAAGGTGAGTAATCTGATTAGGTAGTTATGAGCATAAATGCTAATTTCATTTATCTTCCACTTATAATAATAATTATAATAAGGATTATCCAGTTGTTACCCAGTGAATTTCAACAAATGATTTCCATATTCCTCTTTTAATATATGGAGGAGATATTCTATGTTCAATGTATATTCTCTGTATCACGTTAATCACCTGCAGTTAAACAGACATGGTTCATCATTTATTAGGATGTCTGCTCATTTCACAATATTAATGTTTTTAAATATATGTATCTGTAGGTACTCAGGAAAAAGTAAAGTTGAAAAACCATCTTAGACATCACTGGTACTGTATAAGGATAAACATGTAAAAACAGGTCGATTAAATTATCTTTAAACTAGCAAGACCTGTCATAACAGATGTCATTAGTCGTCCATGTGAGGGAAACAAGAAACTATCTAATATTTCAGCCTCCCATGTAGGGGCTTTGCTAAAATGAGAAAAAGCTTCTGGTAAGCCAACTTGAGAATTCTGGACTGACCAACATTTGTCTTTTTCATTGTAAATTACTAAATCGTCATTTGATGTTTGATGTTGCATTCTCTATGAACGTGATAATTGGGTGCCCAGCTCTGTGGGACCTGTGAACTCTTGGTGTGCTGACCAAAACAAATTGCTGATCCTGAAAGGCTGGGGACCAGGCCCTGGGACGTGGCAAGTGTATCCGTGGAGACACAGTATGTTGGTGAGCTCTGAGTGGTCAGCCTGCCTCACCCAGCAACTCCCTGACCTGCTGTACATGGTCTGCAACATTCAAAAGATGCACTTACCTTGTTTTGAGTTTTTCTATAAATACAAACATTAAACAATTATCAAACATACATTTCCTGAGAAAACATCAAAGCTTCCCCCAACCCTTTTCTTTGTAATTGATTTCTAAGGGAAAACATTTTCATCACTTTTTAAGGAGACCACAGTCTTCTTACCATGTCAGCATCAGACCCCTGATTATATTTCATTCTGGGCTTACTGTGCACAGTCTGTTGGCTGCAAACATATATTTCTGCCAAGTTAAGTTTGTATACGTGTCTGCTTTTCTATATAATGGAATGTTTATGCCACCAAAGGGTTTCAAATGGCATAACTTTGAAATAAAAACTTGCAGATCCCCAAAGTGACTCTAAACAGGATCAGGCAAAGCTTATACAGCCAAATAATCTTAATCTCATTTTGTCTTTTTTTCTCCTTTTTTGTAAAAACAATGATTCTTAGTAAAGTTACAGAAAGCAGTCCTGGCAGCAATTTCACTGCTATGTTATCAGCAATGAAAAAGGAAATAAGAATCAGTCACTGATCATTAAATCTTTTTATAATCCACTAAAACATCACAGTTGATTTCTCTAGCCCTATTAAGCTCTTGTATTTAGGTCAAGTTTCTGTTAATAAAACACATCTCTCAATCACAGAACAATTTAAAACTAGTACCCCAACACGAGACTAGATGTTAAAATAGTGTTTAGCTTCCATATAAATATTATGGAAGGTTTTACCTTTAGTTATTTATTTCTTTTCATTGCACTGAATGCACTGGTGGAGCTTTTTAAACAAAGTAATTTGTTTTCAAACAAAAGCAAATAAGGTAACTGCATTCATTGAAGAGATAATGTTATTTATTTCCTGTGATATCACTGAGCTCTAATATATCACTGAGCTCTAATATACACCATAAAGGCTATAAGAAGTGCCTACACACAAATGAAGTCCACAAGTTGCTGGCCTCATGCCCTCTTTTTCCATCTGGAGTTCTCTCCCAGTCCTTCCCTATCCATCAGTAGGCATCTTTTTTCCCAAGGAGCAGCTGAAACTTCACATGCCTGAGAAACCTACAGCGACTGAGACAATTCTTTCACCACATATGTGTTTACTAAGCAACCCTTCCCCACTGATCTCACACTTCCGTACACTGCCTTGCATTATTCCTAGGTTGCCCCACATGTGTGCCATTTCTTTCCAAATTGATTTTAAGTTTATCATCCAAAGGTCCATATCTCCTGTTTCTCCTTTCTTCCAAGAATCACCTGTATATCCCACAGCAGTTTAGCAATTTATTAATATCATACATAGTAGTCATTTACCAAAACTGTAACATGTGAATTGAAGGTTTTTTTAAGTGTCTTTTTTTCTAAACCAGTTTATAATTTTTCTTTTTTTAAAGATGTTTATTTATTTGAGAGAGAGAGTGAGAGAGAGAAAGAGAGTGCACAGAGGGAGAGGGAGAAGCAGACTCCTCGCTGAGCAAGGAGCCTGATGTGGGGCTGGATCCCAGGACCCCAGGATCATGACGTGAGCCGAAGGCAGACACTTAACCGACTGAGTCAACCACACGCCTCCAATTTATAATTTTTCTATGTCTCTAGCTAGGACTCTCTGCATTTTATTCTTCCCCAATCATAAAAGGAAGATGATAGAATCAGATTACATGACAAACCCTTTTTGAAACAAGACACAGTATCATATATGATACATCAGTAAATAATATAAAACAGTGGACCAGTCTTTATTTTTTACTCTGATCCTTGTTCTCCATCACAATATAAAACTGTCAAAGGTTATGAATAAATGTTTATTAGATGAATGAAGTCATGTAGGTTTAAGTCTAACCAGGTGATTACTGGGCTTCAGTGTACATTTAGGGAATAGAAGCTATGGTTGCTTTGTTCAAAAATTACGTTGTTTACATTTCTTCTTGAATTATATCTGTCGAATCCCTAAATTTTTGTTTAAAAAATGTGGATAGATCTTACATCACATACAGAAACATTGGAATCTTACATTTCTAAACCATCTCGTTTGTACACTTAGGTTATGCTGATACTTTGTTGAAAGGAAGGCTGTACAAAGTTGTTCTAATGCACTGCCAACAAATTATTTCTAAGAAGATGCAAAGTGAGTAATTAACAAGGGCTTCATCAGACAAACAGAGTTGGGCAAACATATATGAGTCAATCTTTCAGCTGCATAAAGTATGTTTTTTAATAATCATCTTTAGATGCATGGAAGCTGTATCTTTAGGAGGCAAAATAGAGGCCTGGAAAGCAAATCTGAACAGACCTAGTATAACACAAGCAGTTCAATATTTTCTGGGTTTGGTCTGCATGTTCGATTTGGCCTCTACTGTAACATACTCAAACTTAGAGAATTCAGCCCTCAGTATCTTACAAAGGAGTGTAGTATAGGAGGATTTTGGACTCTGCAGCTAGACTGTCCTGTCTGAATCCTGAATTTGCTACTACTTACTAGTTTGTGAGCTTGGGCAACTTCCTTAACCACTCTGGGTCTCAGTTTCATCACTAGTAGAATGAAAAAAGAATATTTTGAGAATTAAATGTCTGAATACATTTAAGGTGCTTAGAAGAATGTCTGGGATATAGTAAGTATTCAGTACATGTCTATTTATTATTACTATTTAATTATTATTATAATTTTTATAGTCCATATGAGATGGTATAGGCTTGTAGGCCCCTTGCAGGCCCAGATCATTTGAGGACTGCACTGAGGTTAAGGACGGCCAGGCAGGCCTGGGCCAGGAGGAGAAAATGTTCTCTTCCCCTTATCTCATGTTGCAAGTCCTAAATGCCTGGATCAGCAGGAAGTGGCTCTTGCCTCGCTTAAAGTGTGTCTTTCTAATCAGAAGTGTTCTTTCTAAAGACAAAGAACATGTTGTCTCCAAAGGAAGGATGGCTAAGAGAATTCTTTGTTCTGCAAGTATAAACAGGATGTATTTTGTTCTTATTGAATTTCGTGTATCTTACTTCACGGATGTTGGGTTGATACTTTAAGTATACATTGTTATGTTTATCTGATCACTGCGAGTATATAGCTATGTGAGTAATAAACGGCAGTATGCAGTTGCAAGTGCTGCCTTTGCTCTGCATCCCCTGTGTCCTGGTGATTTCGTAGACCCTTACCCAGGGACCCCAACGCACTAGACGTTGACAATCCATATATAATATAATATTATTAAGTTTTCATAAAAATCTAGCCTTGCATGTGTTTTGACACTCACTTTTACAGTGTCCATCATACGGAAGAACATAGAACCTAAATATATTTCTTACTCATTAACAACAGCCATTCTTGAAAAAAGTGTTCTTAGTGGGCTGTGTTTTTTTACTATAAAATTCCAATCCACAAACCTGCTTCCCCCCATCCTTCCTCCTGCCCCCTTAAGGAGATTGCAAAGTTAACACACTGACATTGTGTTCAAGGAGCTAATGACTACACTGCTGTACACAGGCTGAAAAGGGAAAAAAATCCTCTTTTGCATTAGAATATACTGTCCTTTTGTCCCTTCACCACTGCTTCTGGTTTTTACCTGCCTTCATGGCAACCTTCATCCACCAGATCTGTGGCTCAGCTCTTTCACCCCCCCCCCCCCCCCCCCCCCCCCCCCCCACCGCCCCACTACGTTTCCTGGTCTTCTGAGGCCCAAGGGCAAGCAGTAAAATCACAGATGTTTCACACAGGAATGCAGAGAACACTAATTGTTCTAAACTTAATAAAATGATCAGGTATTTTCAGTATGGCAAATTTCACTGTTTACAATATATCGGTCATGCTAAGAAGCTAAAATCTGATTGTAAAGATGCAATTTATTCACAACAAAATATTCCAAGATTCATATATTCCTTTGCAGCTTCTTGGTAGAGGCTTTTCCAGAGAACATTTGGTTACTTTGACACTTTGGGAAGTTTTTCTTTTTTAATATAGAAAAAAGCTAAATATGTGAGTGTTAATTTTGGATTCCATGGGATTTCAATTATCCCCATTATTCTGTTCTGGTTTAATAAAGTAGCAAGAACTTCTAATGTGGGCTTCAGTAAAAGCAAACAGTATTTGAGCAAAGAAAGTCAGGAAAAGAAAATGTATTTAAAGAAACCTTTAACAGCCCAAAGCAAGCCACAGACATTGTACTCTAGATCCCAATATTCTAGAGGGTTCAGACTTTTCCTCAGAAATGTACTTTCCACCCTATTAATATATAATATGCAAATTGCCTATTGTAAATGGGATCTAGTGATGTGTTTCTGGATTCATTTACACACAACCTGGACACGGAAGCACCTGGAACCAGTGGGGCATGGGCATCTGCTCTTCTTGTATGTTTACAATTCATCTCACCCAATTAATTCTTAAGCAGCCTGGGAAAATATGATCATGTGTCTTCAAGCAAGTTGATATTATATAGCTCTCCCTCGCTTCCTTTTCATATTTGTCTTTCTTTTTTGTTACCATTTCTTTTGTTCTAAGCAACTTTTCATTAACAACCCTAGAATCATCAAATGAATTACGAAAATTAAGTGAGAAAACTAGCAAAGATCAGTACTGTGTTTACCAACATAAGCTCCCATCGGAAGCCCATCTAGGTGAAATTAATGATTAACCCTCTGGGCTATTGTGTAAAAAAACAAACAAACAAACAAACAAAAACAAAAAAGAAAGGGCAAGAGGACTGGGAGCTGGAAGAAGGTTCCAGGTAGGGAGAGGCAGCAAGGTTGTATTCAAGTTGCATTTCTACATGAGCATTTCTAGTAAATAGCCTCAGTCTACTGGAACAGAACTTTATCTTCAAGCCTCCACTAATTCGTTGTGATTTTTTTTCATTCTAAATGAATATTCCCTTCTTTGCATAATTTTGTAAGCTCAGTATTGTACTATTTTATTTAAGAGGGTGAGGGTCCCCTCTCATAAAGTGTATATGCGTCTAATCCCACAACACCTAGATCTATCCCTTTCTCCCACAGTGGTTGAGATTTCTTGTGATAGTTCACCCTCCGGCAGTGGTTTTCTTTAGTATTTGAATGAAAAGCTTATTGGTACTAGTAGCAGTCACAAATACAAATATTTTATTTTAAAGTTTTCAAGGCATTTCATATATGTTATGGGACGGGCCTTCAAAAAATGTACATAAGGGGAATATTGATATCACGTTTCTATTACAGATTTAAAACTTAAATTCACACATACTAATTCATTAATATAGATACCTTCTATTAAGCTCAAGTTGAGAACAGGTAAAAAGGTAGGTTAGTGCTAATTTGACATGATCTTCTAGTTCTAAAAAAAATACATTCTTTATTCTGAGAGCATTAAGGTGAGAATTAATTTGGAAAGAAACCAGGTTCTGCATCATATTTACCAGTATTTCACTTACCCACCATAAACTAAATGCATGCCAAAAGAATACTAGATGATGACATAACAAGAAAATCGAAAAATGAACAATAAACCTACCTGGCTTATGAACATTCAACTTAACTGGCTTACTTTGAATTTTTAAAAATGTAGCCAGGATTTAATTGTTAAGCTTCGTTGTTTTTTGTTTTGTTTTGTTTTTTAATTTTAACTAAATGATAATCATTTGTGTGTATGTTATTTTTTTCCTTAATAATTCAATTTGAATGATTTCAAAATATTTTATAGGATGATTGCTTTTATTTTTAAAGTGAGCTGCATAGCTGCAGAGTCCCATAGAGAAATAGCTGCAATACCACACAAGGTGGCTAAACAGCTTATGAATTAAGCTCCATATAAGCAAATTTCTTTGTAAGTAATTTATATTGCATGGTAAACTTGTATCCAACTAGAACAGCAAATTAAAACATTAATCACATCTGTAAAATTTAAGGCCTTGTGCATACAGAAAAAAATATTAGGGAAATACATTTTCTTGTATTGCTGAAATAAATATTCCACATATGGAAGCCAGTCTAATCCTTCTCATTATAGTGTGGATGAAGATGAACATTAAGCCCATATAACATTTCTTCCTGAATTAGTCGATAGCTCATTTTAGTAGGTAGCACATATTTCCAAACCTGAAATGCCCATGTTCAGTCAGATTTGCAGTCCCCTTTTCCCTTGCTGCTCTGGCTTTCCATCACTGTTAGGTAACCACTGTGATTATTCCATATCACATACCGATGAGATGGCAAAACAGTTACAAGCTTTCTTCCCTGCATTAAGCAGGTTGTAAGCCATGGAAAACGAACTTGCCCTGAAATTATCCAGCATTCCAGCACTCCATAGCTGCACCAACACAGGCAGTCTGCCAAAAGACATCCAAGACACCAGCCCCTATTCTCAAGCACATTTTAATCCAGCTGCTCCTCACAAAACATCCAGCAGGCTTTGATTTACTGCTCTGCTTAATTAGAATGTAGAGTATGGGAGACCATCCTACGCACAAGATAAGCATCCTGAATGATATTTTAAACTTTGTAAAATGTGGTAGGGATTTGTGTGTGTGCGTGCTTTTATTCTTATAACCAGATACCGAAATGTGTGTGCCGCATTCTGGCATTAGCCAATTTAAACTAAAAACGAACGGTGAATGTACATATGTAAAGAAAGCAAAAACATATTTCCAGTGTACCTTCTGTATGTGATCAGGACAGCATCCACTTCAAGCTCTCGATACTGAATGAAAATACCACTAATGGGACTCTGTGGAGCCTAGTTCAGGACAGAAAAAATAAAATGTCTTAAGAATCTGGGTTTCAAATGAGAATTTTAGGGATTTGAGTGGGATTCTGAGGAGGGTTTTACACTAAGAAAGCACCTGTGCTACTACCAGACCTTTATTCTGAGGATACAGCATTTCTAAGAGACAAGTCCAGAAAGGGCCAAGCAGAGCCTCCACCTGCCCTTGCATACAGAATACACAAGGTTTTTCTTTTCTTTTCTTTTTTTTTAATTTGAGACAGAGAGAACGAGAGAGAGAGAGCACATGAGAGGGGGGAGGGTCAGAGGGAGAAGCAGACTCCCTGCCAAGCAGGGAGCCCGATGCGGGACTCGATCCAGGGACTCCAGGATCATGACCTGAGCCGAAGGCAGTCGCTTAACCGACTGAGCCACCCAGGCGCCCCCGGAATACACAAGGTTTTTCTAACAAAAGAAACTCCAAAACACAGATTTGATTATGGATGACAATTTTAAGCATAAACATCATAATCTCTCACATCCCTACAGATGGAAAAATGAGAATAAACAGCAATTTCCTGAGAATTTTGGTAATACTGGGTGCTTTGGGCTCTATGATAAACTAATCTCATTATTTCACAAAATTAGGGTGAACTTTTGTTTGTTATTCTATACCTAGTTATTGAGAAAAGATATCATTTCCTTAAAAGGTCCAATATTGCTACCCCAGAGGAGATAATACATTACATAAAACCTATATTTTAGCAATGCATATTACACAAATGATTCAAGTAATCAATTGAATTTAAGGTTTTGTTGAATCCGCAGAAAACATTAGATTTTTAGTGAGTTTTTAATCCATCTGCTTCTTCCAATTTTACATCTGTGTTTTTTTGCTTTTTTTTTTTTTTAATGTAAATCATACCTCCAAGAACCATGAGGAAAAAAAAAATTTTTCTTAAAAGAAATTTTCCCCAAAAGAGATACCATCCTTAGAACTCTAATATATTGGGGATTTAAAATATTATAACACTGATTTTATAATATAATAATTAAACAGTGTATAGAATATAGCTAATTTAAATTGTATATAAGATGACATTAAATTCGTGAATTACTTTTTCACGGACACATCTCATGACTAAGGCAAAAATATTCTTTTAAAGAGCAACAATGTCCATGACCTATTTTCAGCAAGAGGTACACACTCACTTTAGCTTGTATGTTAGTATTTTTTTATTTAGATAATCACATGGAATGTTTTTCCTCCAAATGTCCATTTTTATATCTTTAATGGTTAATTTAGTTTCCATGCTACTCTTTGGATAATTATGTAAAAAGTCCCAGTCAGTTGTATATATGTGACACCAAATCACTTAGCAGATAAGTATTCAGTCAAATCTTGAGTTGGTATTACTTAGGATGAAACACCTTTCAGGTTTTGTTTTGTTTTGTTTTGCAAGTGATTCTTTCAGTGCTAGGTATTCATGATCTGTATTCTGATTCCCAAACCTATTCCTATCATCCCTGGAATTCTCAATCAATAAATGTTATCACATCGGTTTCCTAATACATATTGTGTTTTTTAAGGTTTTTTGTTTGTTTGTTTGTTTGTTTGAATTTTTGTCATTTAGGTTTGTTGCTTACAAAGCTGTGGGCATTACAGTTGACCCAGCTCCATAACTGAAGGCATAAAGGCAAAGACAAAAATTAAGAAAGAGAAAGAAGAAGAGAATAAAAAGGAGGAGAAGGAAAACAGACCAGGAATGGCAGAAATTAGCTTCAAACAATGGCGGTGGTAACCCTTGTAGGTTCTACAGGATCTACAGAACACAAAGGATGCTTAATGAAAACAAAACATATAGGTTCTGAGGTTAAACACTCTGGAAGACACTGCACACTATCACCTGTCTTGAAGTTTTACATGGATTAATATTCTAATATATTTTAAAAAGTTCTGTCAATTTCCCCAGGAAAGAAACAAGTTGAATTTTAATTCCTGTGGTAGGCATGGGGGTACATCACCCAGATCCCCCTTCGAGGAAGCATGTGCTCCCAGCTGCAGGAGGAGCATCCAGCAGACAGCCCCAGCCTTTAGCTACTACAGGACAGCACCAATCTGTTGTTTCGGCCAGGAGTCTCGCCACTCTGACACAATGCACGACACTTTGGCAAGCAATCCTTGTTCACTGGTGTCCCTCCAGGTTTGCTCATGCTTCATTCCAGCATGGATGACCACTCCACTTCCTCCTCTGTCCAGTCTTGCTTCCTCCCTTGCCCTTCACAAATATTGATTTCCCAAACTCGTTGTCAGAGTCTGATTCTACCCAGCCTGAAACAACTACCACCTAAGAACTTAATTTGAGCACATGATGCATTCCTCAGCACCTGCTTTGGGAAAAGCAGAAATAAGAGTTTGAAGGCAGAACCCCGTTACCAAGACCAATGAACAGGTTGTCCTGAATCTAACCTGAAAATGATTTGACTTTCCTCTGCATCTGTGTGCTACAGTACAGAAATCAATGGACTTTTCTCTTCTTGACCTCTTTTCAGTCTTTATAATTTTACTGCGAACATCATCTGGAATTTTTTTCTCTTGAATTAGAGTTGTCATTTTGTGGCATGCTTAAGTCCTTACATGATAATACAAATTGATTTTAATAATTAATGTGTTTTCAGTTACTTTTAGGATCTATAACATAAGATTAGATGGCTTGCTCTTTCAGTGAAGACATGATTTCTCATATATCACATTTACACATTTCTAAAGAGTATACATACCATATTCATCCTTGGTACTTTATAATTCTCAGGAAAGAACTTGAACACTGACCCAAAATTCTATTACAATATAAAATATACTCATCACCACGAAAACTACTTTGTATCCTTGCGTCCCTAACTCATCAGTAATTAGATTCAGATTTTAGGGCTCTTAAGTTCACTACAGTATTGTAGCAAGTAACTTTCTGCTTTGATGATTAATTTTTGTTCCCAACTTCATACTTCAGTTTAAAAATTTTTCATTTCAATTCTAAAAAATACAGTATCTAAATATTCATTTTTCACAGTGACAAATTATTATCATTAAATGTGGGACATTTGACCTAAAGTTAAAATATTTTAATAGATATGAAAAGAGTCCAAAAGATAAATCTTTATTAGAACAAATTAAAATTCTTTCATTCTGCCACTTTCCTCTATGAACTTTAATGAAATGAAATTCTTCCTCTTTCCTTATTTTGAAATTCACATAGGCTATGTTAGGACAAGGCAAAGACAACAAGTTGTAAACACAAACTAAGTCTCTATGTAGTGGATTTAAAATATGGTTGCACTTAGGGTTTGGAGTTAATTTTAATGGTCAGTGTTTTAAAGATATGTTTTGGATTTTTCAATTCTGCGGTTTATTTGTGGTTATGTATGAGATGATTTTCTTTCAAATATCTAGTGAACAATTTTACTAATCTGTTTTGACAAATATAATGAGAGCTGTTACCACGGCTAGGTAATAATAGACACATTCTATCTCCAACCTGTATACACATTTATTAAGCATAAACATATTATGCAGAACATATATTTAGAGCTTGTAGTCAAAAGTAAACAAAGAAATGAAAAGAATGAACCCAAAAGACTACCCCCCCAAAAAAAACCCAAACAACAAAAATAACCATGATCTTCAACCACAGTACTAGAGTACAGAAAGTGGGGAGGTGACAAATTGCCATTCTCCAATATCAGGAGAACTTCAGTTGCCTTTCATTTTTGGAGAAAGGGTGGAGTCTAAAAACTTCTAACGTATTTTGTCAGGAGGACAGAAAGGGATGCTAAATGGTTCTTCTCAAGCTTACAGCATACAGTTCTCTGCTGCTAGGTATACCAGTAATTCAGTTCCAAGTAAGCTAATGAAGAAATTAAATCACTTGCTTTTTTCTTGTCTCTTTCTTAAAGAGGTTGCATTTTGTGCTGACAGTGCATAGCTGATAAAATAGCAATTTTTGAAAAGCTTGCTCATTTAGCTACTCTCAGAACCCCTGCTGACATCACTGACATTTTCTCCAAATATGCAAATACTGTAAGTCACTTCCTAAGATGCATGCATATATTTCCAAAAATGTTATTATTTTATGATCAACTAGGCATACATGCAGAGGCAGACTAGCTTGCTGGCTTTGTAATGCCATACTCATGAAATGACTTTTTTTTTAAAATGAGGTTTCGTAGGAATCTGTCACAGCCTCGTAGATCTTTAAAGGTGAGTTATTCCTTTTATATAGAGTGGGGGTTATTTTAAGGCCTTCCTATTATATAAACATAAAAATAGGAGTAAAAGCCCATAAGCTCAGCAAACTTAAATACCTGGGTGACAATGGCAATATTATCGTTAAACTCAACACACAACTTTTGAAATACAGTGCACATGCAGTGGGCACGAATACTATCTTATTTAAATGTCTGTATTAAGCACAACCACTCTCTGCTAAAAATGGGGAAAAAACAAACAAGTCATATTCATCAAAGTAATTGTGTAGGTACTTTCAGTACCAAAATGCCTAGAATGAAGGATTGAACTGCTAACGGCAGCAGTGACAGCCATGAATCATGGTAGGCTACTCCGGGGCCTTTACCACCATAAAACAAAAGATGTAGATGAAAAATGCTGCAATTAAGTGATTTGATTTCTGCCCCCTTTTTCCTACTGCATTCGTGCATGGCTGCACAGCAAAGATTGATGGGAAAAATTACTCTACGTGATCTCTGACAGAGCCTTGGAACAATTCTATAAGGGGGAAACATACAAATCAAACCAGCTTTCTTGTATTCAAACAAAATAATACATATAAAGCAAATACTTTAGCCTATATCCAAAGCACCAAAATTTGCATGTGCACATAAATTGTTAAGAAATGCTCTGCTATCAAAACCAAACTCATGGATTTTCCAGCTAGTTGGGTTATACTGATATTTGTTTAAATAAATATTCAATCAGTACTGCCGAGTGGCATCCTCAATATGTCTGTGCACCAAGAACAAATTACAGATACAAATTTGTGGAGGTAAAACATTCTTATCTTTTATATCAATAAATTATTAATGAAAATACATACAAAATAAAATAATAGAAAATTTCACTGACTATTCAACTCCCCTGTCATTATAGTCATTTAGAAGGACATTTTAAATGGGTATTCACAACTCAGTTGGGGTCCTACAGACAAAGGAACCATACTTGAATGCCAGAGAATATTTTATTGTGGTTGGTATGTACATTTAAAAGATGCTAAATTTGCAACATGCACTGAATGAAACAAACAATACTGCTAATACGAAGAAAGGATAATCCCTATTATCAGAGGCTAAAGTGAAATTATGTGGGTTTCATTTCATGAGGAGAGAAGGTCATTCAATCTCAGTCTGCTGTAAGAAATGTACAGTTAATTTAACTTGAATTCATACAATAGAATTGCCCCTCCATCGAAGGGGGAAAAACATGTATATACTTGACTTTGTTATGAGTACTGAGGTTGTTAATTAAAGGCTGCTAGAATTGTGGGATTGAATTGGGTAAATTCTGACATTCCATCTATAAACCTTTATAAATCTGTCTTTCAAATATTGGGGTGCTTTAAACACAAGCTAGATGAAGATTTTGCAAGACAGTAAACATTTTCAATGTTACTACTGATTTCTGCCTAGTCAGGACACTTTAAAAACATGTTCTACTAGTATTTTACTATGGTTTTTCAGGGAGTTACCCTTAAAAAAATGGGTAGCTATTGCTTATGAGCTTCATTGTTGTGGTTCTTTTATTGTCTATCAAAACTGAAAACCTCAGGGTCCCAGGGCAAGAACTCATTAGTGGATTCCTGACTTTAATCACGGGGAAGTCTGCGAAATACTGGCATGGTTTGATGAAATATCACAGACTTGGAAATCAGGAGACCTGGGTTTGCCACTAATTAATATTAGGTTGAACCTTATGAAATCGCTGTTTTTGTAGGTCAAAAACAGTTGACTATCACAATTACAAGTGGTTCAACATACATTAGTTTGGTATAGGGTAAGCATTCAGCTTCAGTTTCCTCATGGATAAAGTAGGCAAAGTAACTATTTCTAATTCTTAAAAGTAGGCCCTAATGCTTTAGTCAAATTTACATTTTTATCCTTATCTGATGGATAAATAATTCTTACACTTTACCAGTGATCACCAAAACCATCAAATACCACCAATTATTATTTCACTAAGTATTGTAAGATATAATTAAGATATACATTAAGTATCTTAAGTATTTATTTTGTGAGTAATCAAGAATAAATCTAACTCTAGAATAAATTCCTTCAATGAAATTTCCTCAAGAATTCATTTAATCCTTCCTTTTATAGATTGCTTTTAGTGTATTTATTGGGACACTTGAAACATTCTTGATTTTATATTTAGTAGACCATCACTTTCTTATATAAAGCAAGGAATAGTGGTAGGGAAAAAATCATGTCTGAAGACCAAATGAAAATTTAAACACAATAACAATAAGTGTGCTGTAACTGAACTCAAAATTTGGTTTTGATCATCCACAGTTTTCTTCTACGATGAGACTTTTGGCAAGCAAGTAAATAGTTCAGTGCAGAAAGCTATATTCTATAGAGAACTCTCATTATTACATTGCCCAATAATTTACATTTTGGGGATATAGTTGTGTGTGTGTCAACCCTTGCAAATAACCATATATTGAAGAGATGGTCAATATAACCTTTAAATATGTGACCTCTCAATAGCAGTACAATTACATTATACTGTGGAAATAAGAAAACCATACTGCTGTCCTAAGAATTTTAGACAGTAGTGTCAATAACAGTATCTACTCAATTAAAAATGTAATATATAAAGATTTTCCTATTCTTTTTATGTTTTCAATAAGGTATAATTGATATACAGTAAACTATGTTTAAAGTATATAATTTGATAAGAGTTGGCATATTTCATACATCCATGAAACTATCACCACAATCAACATAATGAACACATCCAACACACCCAAAAGTCTCTTCATTCTCCTTTGTAATCCCTCTCTCCTGCCCCTCCTCTCCTACTGATCTGTTTTCTGTCACTGTAGATTAGTTTCCATTTCTATAACTTTTATATAAATGAAATCATATAGTATATCTTCTTTTTTATCTGACTTTTTCATTTAGTATAATTATTTTGACATGCATCCATGGTGTTGTGTTTATCAACAGTTCCCTCCTTGTCAATGTTGAGTAGCATTCCATTGTATGGATATACTACATCTTTTAAAATCTCTTTACCTCTTGATGGACATTTGGGTCATTTCTAGTTTGGGCTATTACAGATAAGGTGCTACAAACATTCATGTTTTCTCTTCATACTGTTAAAAGTATGAAAAGCCACAGATTGGGAGAAAATATTTGCTAAGCATATATCTGATAATGGACTTGTATTCAGACTATATAAACAACTCTCAAAACTCAATAATAAAAAACAATCCATTAAAAATGGGTAACATATTTGAACACACACCTTACTAAATAAGTTATACAGATGGCAAATAAGTACATATAAAGATGCTCAAGATCATTGTCATTAGGGAGATGTAAATTTAAACCACAATATGATACCACCTACTGCAATGGCTGAAATTAAATCAAAATAAATGGCCAAACGAAGTGCTGGCAAGGAGGTGGAGGAATTAGAAATTTTCATACAACACCAGTAGGAATGTAAACTGTTACAACCTCTTTGGAAAACACTGCGGTGGTTGTTTAAAAAGTTATCACATGATTGGAAATTAACTGTTCTTAAACTGACTTTATTATAAGACTATCATTAATAAGCTTGAGGCTAAGAGAGAAGAATCCTCTTTGCTTGGCATAATCTCCATCAATGTTTACCTCCCCACCCTTTATTGATGGTTTTGAATACCATCTACATACTATTGACTTCCAATTTTATGGCTTCTCCATGGAACTCCAAATTTGTACATCGAATACTTACTTGATTAGCCTCTCAAAAGTAGTTCTCATTTAGGTTTCTCCATCTCTGGAAATAGCATTACTATCCACCTAGTCACTTGACCCAAAATTCTAGGAATCTTACTTAATGCCTTCCTTTCCTTCACTCTTCCCCTCATTGTCCTCCGTATCATCAAGATCTGTTGTCTCTACCTTCAAAATGTGTCCAGAATCTGTCCAGGTCCCTTCATTTCTATTAATACTTCTCTAATCCAAACTTCCATTATCCCTCATTATATTGCTATAATAAAGGTTTAAGAGCTCTATAGCCACACAAAAGCCTAACCTCTACAGTCTATTCTTCCTACAGCAGCCAGAAAACTCTTTACAAAATCCAAATTAGATTATATTACTCCTCTTCCTAAAACCATCCAAATGCCTTTCTTTTGCATTTTCAATAAAATCTAAACTCCATACTATAGCCTAGGTCATCAAAATTCTGGCTGTCGCATACCCAAGTCAACTCTTTCACTGTTTTATACACACTGTCCTTCTTTATGGTTTGCAAACACTTTAAGCTCATTCTCACATTTTGGCCTTTCCATCAGATCTCTTCAGTGTCTGGTTCCTTTTTTGTCATTCAGTCATCAGCTCAAATATCATCTCTCTAGTTAATTTTCCCTGACTACTAAATCAAAATTAGCGCTTTTCCATCAACCCTTATACCACTATCTCATTCTATCACCATTGTATCTTAATTAATATATTTTCTTGTGCATTGTCTGTCTCACTTCCTCTATGACATTGTATATATTGTCAAAATATTGAAATCTTGTCTATGTTGTCTACCCTAGAATGCAAAACAGTGTTTGGAAAATAGGGGGCAGTCAATTAATATTTAATGAATTAATTCTCTTTGAAAGATACATTTATGTGGAAGTTAAAGTAATTTTATCCCCAAAATATCACTTTCTTAGTATTTGTTTTTCTCTTCCTTCCTTTCTCTTTCTTTCTTTCTTTCTTTTTCTTTCTTTCTTTCTTTCTTTCTTTCTTTCTTTCTTTCTTTCTTT
>NW_023270807.1:54836845-54855255 GCF_011800145.1 Mirounga leonina | reverse complement strand
TTTCTTTCTTTCTTTCTTTCTTTCTTTCTTTCTTTCTTTCTTTCTTTCTTTCTTTTTCTTTCTTTCTTTCTCTTTTTCTTTTTTTTCTTTCTTTCTTTCTTTTTCTTTCTTTCTTTCACTTTACTTATGAGAAAAAATTCAAAAGCTGAGGTGAAAGAAAAAAACGAGAAAGAGAAAAGCACTAATTTGAATGCAAAATTTTGTCAAAGAATAATAGTTCTTATACCTTTCATTTTAACTAACTGGAAGGTTAGGGAACTGTCTCTTGATATGGCAACCATTCTGGGGAAGAACACTAAAGAATAAAGCAGGCATTCATACTACAGTCTTCTGTCTCCATTAATCAAGTTTATAGCAGCTACATGTAACACCACCAGATGTTGGGATTTTTAGTGCCTAGAAAATCTTGACTTTGTACCAGACGCCCACTAACTGTGTGTGTGGAGAGGGGGGCTGGGGGGGGGCATGGCAAATTACATTATTGCTCTGCAATTCACAAGGGTTTAGAGGTTCTTTGATCAGCTCCCATAGCCCCAGAAACAAATACTCCCTTTGAGTAGGTGCTCTCTAGGAGCTTTGGATGTCACAGGATCTTATCAAAGGAATAAAAACAACAGAACCCTACAAAAACTAACTTTTCATTTCCATGGATGATAATGCATAGTGGTGACACTGTCCTGGAAAGTCAATACCTTCCTTTCAAAATGGTAGTTAGTGTGGCATTCAAAAGAAAATAAAATGTCCCTATCAAGCATAAGATTTGAAAAATGGAACCAGCAAAGTCAGTGAACCTAAGTGACTCATTGGCCATGGTGGAATCTTTAAGTGAAAAGCCTCCTTGAAGTACAGCCGGCCACAGAGCACACATGCTGCAGTGAAGAGGTGGGAAATGCAGAGCAGGCACATGCAGTGGCCACAGGAAAAGAGCAAAATAGATACAAAGCAAGTCCAGAGACTGTGTCCTGTTTGAGAGAATGTGGTGAGAGAATAGTGAAGGATGTTCATTTAATATGCCATTTCCAGAGAGAAATTGTGTAGGGAAAAGTGGAAGAAGGTAAAGGGCTAGCAATAAATGCAGCAAAAACCTGAACTGTTAAGAATGAAACACTGAAAAAATAATCTGTAAATTTCCTCCTCCCCCATGTGGGAAAATGGGCAAGATCTACTGATGAAACCAAGCTTTCATTGCATGGGGAGCATTTAAAAGGAGGAATTAGCACCTATACTACACAATGTAGTTATGGTCAACTTAACTGATTAATAAATATGGTCATTAGTTTATATATGGTGTAAAATCTGTTTATCCATTACATAAACCCATATTTTTAAATTTAAGCTTCAATTTATAAACCTTCTCAGATAATTGGCTATTTCCAATAAAGTAGAGCTTTGAATACCAATCAAGTGCCATGAAGAAAGGGCAGACTATTCTTGGTTTGATCTGCTATAACTTCCCTGACAGAGTGGATGGAAAAGAGGAGAATAAACTGGAATATTGAAAAGGCATGAGCATAAATGAACAAAATGAAAAGTACAAACTACAAATGAAGTAGATGATGTTTCTTTCCTTTAATATAGGACCAACAGGGAATATCTTATAGGAAGTACCAATAGGAGTAGGAGAAAGTAGATAGGTTTTTCGTAGGGGCAGAAAGTAACCTAGACTTTCCGGGAGATTGAGAAATTTTTTCTTTTCTCCTGGGTTTCTGAGTGCTAATAGAAGAAAGAGAAAACTAATCTAATCAGCCAGAATAAAAGAATATTAAAAGAAAAGATATGTCAATCATTGATACAATATCTAGAAAATAACAATTTTAAACACACACAAAATCTTATGCCTTTTTCCCATACTCTCTGAAACAAGATTCCCAAAGAATTATCTGTGAGAATATCTTTCTCTCAGATTCTTTAGCAAATATGTTCTGACTTTATCTTTCAGAGAGAAGTCTTTTAAAAGATAAGCAAGAACCTAAAATATACCAATTAAATCTACTTATCTATTTACATCTGTCTATCATTTATCTATCTAAAAAAAAAAAAAGCCTAATTCTTTTAGAAATCAGATAGCTACAAAAACCAAAGGGGTAATATAGAATTCACCTAGAGTTGGAGAATATGAATATTGATTTGGAAACATAATCCAAACAAGAGCAAAAATTATCTTGGTTTCTACAATGGTCTACAAAAGCTCCACATTGCCTCAATTCATTTTTTTTTTTTTATACAGTAAACTCACACCAATTCAGTCAATGATGTAAAAAAAATTCAATACTCACTCAACAAACATTTATTAAAAATTTCCTTTGTAAAGGATATGCTTGGCCTTATGCTCAGAGCCATCATTCCTTTGGAGAGCAAGAAAAGAACTTTGATCATGTTCTATATTCTGTAAACTGAAATATAACATTCATATTCCCAATGTGGATATGAAGCCCCCAAGAAAAAATTATAGTTTTGATCTCAGATTATCCCTCAAAACTATTTAGGCTTTATTTTTTTAATGCATTCTGATATCTAAAATTTAAAGTCTTTGGTAACTTCAAATAGATTTAATGAAACAATATGTTATTCAATTAGTTTATTTTACTATATTTTATCCAAGATATTCAGAGTACTATTTAGTACTTTGTTTAAAGTGTAGAGACTTTGTTTGTTTTAAAGTGTATAGACTGAGGGGTTTAATAACAAGAAACTTCTTTCACTAAAAAACAAAACTATGGCTAGTTTCATTATAATATGATAGGTCGTAGGATATAATTACTACTTTTAAGTAACAATTTGTACTCTCTCAAATACAGTTCTATGAGTTAAACAAATTTCCTTTATTTAAATAAAATTTTGTTTATTCTTTTTATCATCAGCTCTACAGGTATATTTAACTATAGCCTGTATTTCACTTGGAAAAAGTCAAGAGTTTGCAATTATTTTTAGCAAAAATAATTAACTTCCTTAAAAACAATTTCCCCTTTTTTTCCTAAATAAATTAAACACAAAGAACTCTAAATAATTAGTCTACAAAATACTGAAATTTTTAAAATAACAATTATCTTTGTCTTCCTTCACATAGTGCAAAGATACTATGACTAAATTCATTGATTCTAGAATAATACATTTAAATTATAAAATACAGGTACATAATTTGTACACCTGAAGTTATGAGTGATAGATTAGCATTATTATTAAAGATTTACACATACCTTGGACAAGAAATATTAACAACATTAATAGCTACCATTTATTATGTGCCTACTGAGTCCCAGGCCTTATACCAGGCCTTTTGCATATATCATTATTAACAGTCACAACAGCCCTGCAAGGTACAGGTTCTTTTTTCATTTTTACAGCTGGTGCAACTATGCTTCAGTCTGGGGAAGCACTTGCCTGAGGACGAACAAGTGGAAGAGCTAGAATTCAAACTCAAATCTCTCTCACTTCTGTCTAAGAGCTTTGACTATATTCATTGATGATAAATTATGTGCAAATATGCTCCCTAATTTTTCTAAATTCAGTATCAACTAACACCTTTTCAAAAGGAATATCTGACAACAAACCAACCACAGGCTTCATTAAAGTACTGAGACATTTGGAGACCATGTTGCTGATACTAACAATGCCCAAAGTTTGAATTTTAAAACTTCATTGTTTGTAGTATAATCGTGTTAGTTGAGACAGAAGTGATTTCAATTTCATTTTCAAACATCTGTTTAAGGCTGCTTTTGAAAAACAAGGGGTAGCTGTACTGTGATAACTACTGTGTAATATCCAGCTCAAAGCAGAGTTACACTTCTGCTTAATAATAAAAATACACACATTTACTGAATGCTTACTGTGGGTGGCTAAGTGCTTCAAATGCATTATTTAACTTCCACTATAACCCTGTAAGAAATACTATTATCAAGATTTTTCGGTAAATAAACTGAAGCACAAAGCCATTAATCAGTTCACCCACAACCAAATAGCTAAGAAGTTTAGACTAGTTGAGACTCCAAATTTGCCCAGCTCCGAAGTCCAACAGGCACCACTCTGCTTTCCTGCACTGATATAGTGGTCTTTGGGAGTGGACATTCAAAACATTCAAGGTTCCACACAAAGACGAAGGTATGGGCCTATCGTCATATGTCATCCTACGTATCAGCAGGCAATGGAAGAAAGGCAACGGCTGCAGCCGTGTCTTGCTTTTGCCTCCTTTAAACTCAGTGAGAATTCATTATTTCATTTCAAAAGTGAATGGTGTGTATTAGGTAATCTCTAAGATCCACTAAAGCAATAAGATTATTAAGATCCTGTTAATGCATTTCATTTATGTAACTGAACAGTGCTGCTAAGAATATAACCAAAGGTTTATTGTTGTTTTACTATTATTTCTAGTCCTCATCATAGGCATTACAGAGGTTTTAAGTGTGACCTTGGGGAAGAGGCCCAACCTGTCCATGCTTCAGTTTGTTAATACATAACATAAAGAAAATACTAGTACTTATTCTAAAGGATTGTATGAGGGGAGAATAAATGTAAACGTGCTTGGCACAGAGTAAACTCAAGAAAAGTTAACTATTATTATTTTTGTTATTATATTGTGAAATGGTGAGGTTATGTTATTCAATATATGTTAAATCACTATAAAAATTACGAAAACATGATTAAGGCAAAATATTCACTGCTAGTGTTCTCTGAGAATTTTAAAATTCTATTTATATATGTATATGTGTGCAGGTATATTATACATATATGTGTGTGTATGTATATGTGCTTATGTGTACATATGTATATACACTTACACATTTACCTGGTGTTCAACATCTACTTAAACATTCAATTTTTATGTGCATTTTGGTCTCTTTTTTCCCCAGTGTTTTTAGATGGCATGGCTGACAAGATCAGCCTCAGATTTAGATAGAATGATAATATGCAAAAGCACACAGAATTCTCACATGTATAAATGCTGTCTAGTTATTTTAAAACATTTTGTGGAAACTCCTAAAGTGGTAGGGATGGGACAATGATGCATCAACTGAATTAATCACTCTCATCACTCTTCTAAAGAAAAAACAAAGCAACTTCAGCACACTCAATCATCACGAACATGAAGAGAATGGAGCCGCATAAAACCAAGGCTGGGTCCCCATTCTCTGGTAGGCAATGTTAAAAATTTGCCGCCACTGATGACTTGCTCCCCAGTTCCCAAACTCTGAAACCCCTATTTATAAATATCACAAAGGGGTATTTGGTGTACTTGCATGTCTGCTTTTTATGTGGTTTTTGTTTGTCACCCTACAAATGGAAAAGCAACTGTTTAACTGAACTGTGGGAAGCCCTGAAACCATACGTTCGAGCCTATCAATGAAGAATTTTATCTGTTGGCAAGAGTTGAAATGACACAGATGTTAAGCATCAAAGACACAACGGTGTAGAAAGGTAGCTTTCTTTTCTTAAATGCTGGCAATTCTAAGAAGATGTGAAGCTAAGCCTCACCAAAACTCACACACAAATTTAAGAGCAAATCTATGGCTTCAGGCTTTTTGTACTTCTCCATAGATATCAGTGCTTGCCAGTAATCCAAATGCATTTCTGCCCTATGTATTGTTAACTCAAAAATAACCCAGATACCAAGAATGTCTTTATAAAGGGCTATGAGGAATAAGGAATAGCCTCCACATTGACTGGCTTCAGCAAGAACATGAAAAAGTAATATCATCAGTTAATCTCAAGGGCTCATATATTCCCATAACCGTTTCATTAACCACTGTCTTATATTTTTCCATGTACTTTATTTTAAAAACATAGAAAAGTTAAATAACAATTGTATTATTGCTGGCAGGAAATATATGTTAAACAATACGGTTGAGGCCACTTATAAATAGATTAGGAATAAATGGCTGATACTATGGATTTTTAAAATATACATTATTTTACTTTTTTACATATGTATGCCATATCACCTTATGAGATATTTTTCCTTTCCATAGAACACTTTGTAAATTTTATCCTAGAGATCAATGTTGGGCTTGCCACTGCAGACCACAAACAAACAGAATACTGCAAAGATGGGATATGCTGAAGCAGCAGCTATTAGTAATTTCTCACATATGTGTGTGAAAGGAGAAAAAGAAAAATGGCTTAGTGTATTCTAGTTCATTCATAGAGCTTTGGGAATTAATTACACTTATATTGCTCAACACTAACAGTGAGGATCAAGAGACAAATGTGGGGGTATAAATATAAGAAGTGAGCCTATTATTTTATGTTTGCCTTCTATATTTGTAATATTTATACCTTTATCATATGTGTACATTTCATATTCATGTATCATATAGATCTGTATACATATGTATTATATATTCATGTGATGAAAGCTCTTTCCATATATTAGAATGAGGAAAAGTAAAGGCAAATAAGTCACTTCTAAACAAAATCATCACCAAAATATACTGCATATGTTCTATCTGGAGAGTATGATTCAAATTATAGATATCAGAGATAGCAACGGTCTTCTGTTTACACCATGTGAAACAGCGGAGAGATGATCACTTAGCTTTTGTTTTGGTTCCAATTCATTTTTTTTTCAAGAAGTGTAATTAAAAACTGCATTAATGCCACCAATTATGGCCTCCAAGGGACCAGAAACCCCATGTTACTCCGTGATGGAACACAACTGAGCTGCAAACATCCATTTACCATTATAATACTCATTAATCCTGCCAAAAACAACTCATTACGGACCTCAAGGAAATCATCTCTTAGGCAAACACAGCACAGAATCTGTCATTGCATTCCTCACAGGCAAGTGACAGAGATGGAAACTGTTCAATGTCACTTATTTATGAAGCTGGAAACTCTGATTTCATTTTTTACCATGCTAAGACCTTTATGTGCAAGAACTGAGCTAAACTCTTACCCTTTAAATAAAGTCTTAAGAAAGAAGTAGTTTGACTTAAAGTCTCAGTAATCTCAACCTGAAAAATTTCCCTAACCTACCTCTCAAATGCTTCCAGAATCCAATCTCACCTTATTGGATATCAACACCATCAATATTTTCCCTCCCAAATCCCACCACATCCATTGTCATCTTTCTGACTAGAAATAAAATGAAATACAAACCCTCTCTTCAGTCAACTGAATATATTCAAATACATTTGTTCCTTTTTCTATCCCCAGATTCAGGGAAGTGCTGCACTTAGCAAGATCTTTCTGAATGCTTATTGTTGATTTGGTCACTGTTCATGGGCAAGTAACCTTAAAATACCCTCCAGCAAAAAAACAGAGTTGTCAATTATCATTTGATAAACAATTACAGCAAAGATAAATGATTGGAGGGGACATTCATTTAACATGGACAATCCTTATGTTTCAAGATCAAGAACCATTTTCTTTCTTCTCAATGCTGCATTTCCTCTGATATTTCAGGAGTCTTTGCCTGAGCAGAAATTAAATAAGATGTCTGAAAGGATGTTCTAAAATCAGCTTAGATATAATACTTATAAGCTAACTTGAAAATATTTGATTATGCTCAGTTTTTGTATACAGAACCTGAAAGAGAGGGAAAAAAAGAAATTTGTAAAAAAAATTGGAAAGAAGTGAAAGTATGCACTATCTGAAATCTAATAAGTGGCTATATTTAATCAAGATTGTTTTCTTAGAGTTTAAACTAAAAATACTTCATTTATTTTTAAAAATGTCTTCTTTCATATAATTTTAAGGGAATGAATAGCAAAATTAGTTGAAATTGAATCAATAGCAAAATGAGGCTTTTATGACTTCCTTCTACATACAAATTCTCAACGGATTTTAATCTTGAAAAAAAGGTACAAAACAGATTGCCCATGCTCTCACAGAATCCAAGAGTTACTTGCTCAATTGTGAACCTTCTAGGTTATAGAAGTCTTCTTTTAGACCCCAAGTCCTATGAGAACTCTGTTCTTTACACACAACATAGTGCTTAGCATTATGTGGAAGATAATCGTTAAGTGTTTAGTGAATGAACAAACCGTTGAACTTTACCAGATAATAGTCTGAGAACTTGCAAATACCTATGTTTTATCACTGCTGTAGTCTTTTTTTCCTCTCCTATTCCAAGAAGATGGATTGGTTTTATATGTTACGTTCTAAACTTCTTTCTTTGGGGAAGTGGGTGTGTTATGAGCAGGGAGCAGAAGCCTTCAAAACCTAAGGTAAAAACCCCACAACCTGGCTTTTATTAATAGAAGAAAGCTTGCCTACTGAGATAAGAAGGAGTAAGACAACTGAAAAAGAAATGAGCATCTTGGCCTGAGTCTTGTCCTCAGCTTTTGAAACCTTGATTTACTCACTGCATCTAAGATCCTGGATGAGGAATTACTCTGGACGGCTTAAACTATTAGAAGCTGGAAGCTTTGCCCAGGGCTGGATAGGAGCAGAAGAGCAACCTGAGGGCTGACCTAAAGTCATCTGTACCTGTACCTGCAATGTTGGAAAAGCATTTCTGACCATGCCAAGAGCTGATTGCCCTGCTAGGGCAAGTAAAAGAAAGCCAGAGAAGGAACTTTTGGCTTAGGATGCAACTCACCCATCCCACAATGTGTCTGGCCCCTGATAAGACCAGGATCTCTTCATGATGCCACTATAGGCCTGGACATCAGGAACCTCAAGTGTGAAATATGACTTTCAAAAAAGGAACATGAAATTTCCTGTACTCTAGGTTCATGGACCAAAATTAATACCAATACAGAGTGAATGCTGAAAATGTCATACTATTATTCCTTGCTAGTAGAATTTCAATATGGATCTCAGTTTATCAGACTAAAAGCTGATCAAGTTGTAAATGGGAGTGAAGTCTGGCTGGTAATTCCATCTCCTCCGCAAACTACCAGCAAATAACTAGCTGTTTCTTTGATGGCATCTTTGTTCAGGATAGGCATCAAGTTAGATGGGAGGACATATTTTTCCTGTTTTGTTTTCAAATCATGAGGTGGGATGAGCAGGGAATCCTCAGTATAGTGCTAGTTATGTATTATTAGATACTAAATCTGGATTAGATGTTTTATGAAGTAAAATGTGGAAGGTTTTCCCAAAAAATTAGTATTTTTAGTGTGTGAAAAATGAAATGGCTTTAAATCTAACATACAAATGGAAGTGGACCATGTTCGGATGTGCATCACATTCACATTCTAAGAAGACTTTTCTTTTGGAAGCTACAGGGGCTTTTTCTCAGGCAATTTTCTGTGAAGTAAACTTCAAGATAATTTCAACATACTAACTTTTAAATGTCCTTTTCATCTTTTAAATTGTTTTTTTACAGGAGGAAACTTATCCCAATATCTGTGGCTGTGTATATTTAACCCAAGTTAATGTGGAGAATACCAATCATAATAAATAAAAATAATGCTTCGTCTGCTATATTTCACGTTTCAAGAATATTGATGTGTAGAAAAATAACTCATTTACAATTTGTAAGCGAGCATTCTTTGGAATTAGAGTAATCAGGGCATGTATGAATGTTCAAAGTATCAAGTGCCATGTGGTTCCCAGGGTACGGAATAGAGGACTTCCAAATCTCTCCAAGATGTGGAATATGCACTGTCAAAAACGCCAGCTAATCTCTTGATGGCCCAGACCAATGTAGAAAACTCTGTCACTTTGGGAAATTAAAAAAAAAAGTATCTAACATTTTGAAGTGTCACCCTCAAGGTGTTGCAGGAGGATACAAACATTTGCATGTATTTATTTAGCTTAATGTATGTTTTCTGTTAAGAGCTCCAGGAATGACAAAGAACTCCAATTGCATAAATAACACATACAGTAAATGACCTGTCAATGCATAAAGATGCAGATGAGAGTGAAAACATAACAAGAGGGAGGGAAGACCATAGCAATCAGAAAACAAAAAGAAATAAAAGGCATCCAAATGGGTAAGGAAGAAGTAAAACTTTCATTATGCACAGATGATTTGATAGTACATATACAAAAACCCTAGGGGTGTCTGGGTGGCTCAGTCACTTAGGCATCCAGCTCTTGGTTTCAGCTCAGGTCATGATCTCAGGGTCATGAGACTGAGCCCTGTATCTGGCTCTGCGCTCAGCGGGGAGTCTGCTTGAGATTCTCTCTCTCCCTCTCCCCACCCCCACTCTCTCTCTCTCTAAAATAAATAAATATTAAAAAAAAAAAAACCTCTAAAGACTCCACCAAAAAGCTAGAATTGATAAATGAATTCAGTAAGGTCACAGGATACAAAATCAATATACACAATACATTGCATTTCTAAATAATGAAGCAGCAGAAAAAGAAGTTAAGAAAACAATCCCATTTATAGTTGCACCAAAAAAAAATAAAATACCTAGGAATAAAAAGGGAGGGACGGAAAATCTACCATATCTTTAAGCTAGAGCAAAAAGATTTGTTCAAGAACTTGTTTCCAGAAGTCTTTGAAGACCAGTTGTACTCACAATCAATTGACTGTTAATGTAAAACTCATACAGTAAATGCACATAGGTTTCAGAACTGTTTAGGGCTATTTCATTGATAATTATTACTACCCGAGCCAAGTTAAAACAATGTACACTTTCATTTTAGGGAAGAATCGCTAAGCAATTGCTGCGTTCAGTTTCCCAATTCAAGTAGTTACTCCCCTTGCACATTTCCCCAGCTTAGCTTACTACATGCTTCATTCTCATCATTAAAGCAACCCAAAATAGAGCAACAATTATGAATGTTGCTATAAAATGTATTAAAAAACAGGCTGGAAAGTAATTATTAAATATTTGCTGAATTATTCTGTTTAAATTTTAGATCTTCCTTTGATGAAGGTGTACTGCGTCCACCTGGATTGACATATGAAATAACACTCCTCAAGATATGATTGCATATGTACCCAGGACTTATTCTGGTGTGACTTCATTCAGATTGTTTCTGACCCTTTTTCTACTTTCACACATCACTGTAAACCCAAGCTCATGTTTGCAGGTGATAGTTTCTCTCCTACCCTGGGACTGCCAATTGCAAAAACCATGATAATAACATATAGATCTCTGACTGACATATATCTCAATAATATATTTTGAATGCCTGTGGCATATTACTTCTAATGACATTAACTAGCTGATTTTTCCATCTTCAATGATTTAATGCTACAAAAATGATAACCTATCGTCTGATATTTCTTTTTATTGTTTTTATTCAACTGCCAGCCTCATAATATGGCAATCCCTAACTCATTTTGTGTTTGGTGATATAGGTTACTCATAACATGTAGACCCCAAAATATACCTTGTTAACGAAGAAAAGAATTGTGAAAGAGAAGCTATAAAATTTCAAATTATTTTACTACAAAGGTTTATCTTACTAGCAAAAAAAAAAAAAAAAGGTTATCACATGTTTCTTCTGAAATGTTTCCGAATATGAGACAAAAATATTATACAATAAAGCAACCCTATAATAATGGAAGATCTTGGCACTGTCTCTGAGAAAATTAAAGGCACAGTGTCAAAATCTAAAAGTACAACCTACCCTAGATGTGGTTTTGGCACAACAGGTTCTATGATGTAAAAGACATGGGGTGAATCACAAGGCAATGTCCACACAACCTAAGGCAATAAACAAGTCATGAAAATTAGAAATTTGTGAAATTCCAACCTAGAAACACCCACCAAGCCAATCCTTGGCTGGAAGCTACAGAAGAAAGTTACAGATATTTTCTAAATTCTGGAGATTTTAAATATTTAGTAACTCAAATGCTCTATTAAAAAAACTAAGAATTTTAAATAATTTTCAAAATTTGTGAAATGAATTTTTAAACTGAATGTCTCCCACATCCCTGAATCTTTTGTGTTTCCTTTGGACTGTTTATCAGGCACAAAGTAGGGGCTCAATAAAGGATGAATGGATTAAACTGAACTGTAATGAGAGAATGCAATTTATTAAAAATAACAGGAGGCATAGTAGAATTTTGGCTAAAAGTAGGCATCTTGTGCTTTTAGTATTGGCTCTTCCACTATTTTGCTGTCTGACCCTCAGTTAATTGCTTAGCCTCTTTAGAAAGCAGTGTATTTATCTGTTAAATGGGGATCATTATACTTATTTGTTAAGTAAAAGATTTAGAGCATTAATTTATACACATATCTCACATAGTAAGAGCTCAATAAACGTTATCTAGAATCATCATTATTTTGGGGGTTTTCAAAGAATAAAAATACATACATCCATAGTAGACTTGGAATATGCAGGATTTAAGATGCTTTGCTATAATAAATAGAATATAGCTTTTTTTTTTTTTTTTTTTTTTTTTTTTTTTTAGAGAGAGAGAGAGAGAGAAAGGGTAGGGAAGGGGTAGTGGGAGAGGGAGAGAGAGAATCTTAAGTAGGCTCCACACCCAGCTCGGGGCCAATGCGGGACTTGATCTTACAACCCTAAGATCATGACCTGAGCCCAAATCAAGAGTCAGACACTTAACCAACTGAGCCACCCAGGCACCCCTGATATAGCATTCTTTATTTCAGAATTAATATTCCAAAGTTTTATTTTTATTCCCTAACTTAGGTGTACTAAAATTTCAATCAATCAACAAATGCTCATTAACTACCTTCTATGAATACAGAAACAGCAGTAAATATTTTATAAAGATATATATAATCTAAATTATCAAATAAAACAATAATGGGTAAGGTCATTTGAAGGAACTCTATGTACACTTTTAGAGGAAACATAATTTTAAAAAGTCACTAATGCAATTAATTTGTAGAGCAAATAAATATTGTGTATCATGCTATCTTCAAGTAAGTATTACTCAAAGGATATCAAATCTAAGAATAATTGTATTTGAAAGAGCATGGAAGAGGCAAGATGAGGCAAGCCCCAAGGTTTATATGTAGTTTCCTCAAGAGCCTACAGCTTTGAAAAAGAGTTTTACTAATCAGAAATCTGAATGTTGCATTATTATGTTATGTTGATATTATTAGCAGATGTGTCCTTTTACTAACACAGTGTCTTGGAGATGATACACTAGAAGTTTAGATGACATGGACACCAGTAGACTGTATCAGAGGATATGTCATGTGCACACCAGTGAACTAGCTCTTCAAGCGTGTCCCTGGATAGAGGGTTTGAATCGTTTCCTCTGCAACACCAAGAAGACTGACTGTTGGGGAGTGAATAAGAATAATTCTATTCTCCCCTGGGATCATCACAGGGATGAATGAGTTCTCCATCCTGAAGCAGATAAAGAATTAAAAGATGCTTTAAGCAGATGCTTAAAGATGCTTTAAGAATTCCCTGAAAAGAAAGGGGGAAGAGGGAACCTGGCTGAGCAAAGGCAAACCATGGTAGCTGGCAGCAGTGTAAGGAGTTCCTCAGAATGGAAAACATTCTAGGACTTGGAAGGATCCCGTGGTTCTGAAATTGATGAGGTATTCTGAAATTTCATTTATCCTTGGAACCTCAGTATTGGGCTATATATAGTAAAATTGTCAAGGCAGCAATTTCTTCTTTCAGCTTTTACAAGGAGTTACAACTTTCATGTAAAAGAGCTAGATCTTAATCCAATAATGCTGGGTTAGTTTCTTTTCCAAAGTTAAATATTATCTCTAACATAGTCCTATCAGTTCAGACATTGACACAAAAAAAGCCAACCATATCACTCATGGTGCTTTTCTTAGTGTCTTAATGTTACTTCACAGATTCAAATGCTTTGGTCTGTTTCATGATTAAAAGCTAATCATTTCTCCCCAATGCTCTCTAATTGTTCCCACTGTATAGAATACAGCAAGAAGCTAAATATTAAAAATGTGCCTTTCTTTTTTTTTTAAGATTTTTTTTATTTGACAGAGAGAGAGATAGTGAGAGCAGGAACACAAGCAAGGGGAGTGGGAGAGGGAGAAGCAGACTCCCAGCCAAGCAGAGAGTCTGAATCCTGAGGCTCGATCCCAGGATTCCAGGATCATGACCTGAGCGGAAGGCAGACGCTTAATGACTGGGCCACCCAGGCACCCCTAAAAATGTGTCTTTCAATAAAGGTGTCTTAATAACTAAAAATAAGCTATTTGGGGGCACCTGGGTGGCTCAGTCAGTTGAGCATCCATCTCTTGATTTTGGCTCAAGTCATGATCTCAGGGTCGTGGAATTGAGCCCCGCATTGGGCTCCACGCTCTGCAGGGAGTCTGCTTGAGATTCTCCCCCTCACCCCCTCTCTCTCTGCCCCTCCCCCACTAGATTGCTCTCTTTCTCTCTCAAATGACTAGGTGAATCTTGAAAAAAATAAAAATAACTAAGAAATAAAAATAAGCTATTTGGTTACTAGTACTTCTATGATGAAAAGAGACTGAGAAAATTAAAGATTCATAATAGCTGAATATAAGAAAATATTTTGAATGATCTTTTGATTTATGGTCTTTAGGACTAAAGGTTATTGACTCAGTGTAAACTTTCAAACACTAAATTCTTAAGTTGCAAAGCAATACAAAGTCTAATAGCTTTAAAGATCTCAAAAAGGCCTTTTGCTCATGATATATGCAGCACAGTAAAGTAACAAAAATATAGATCTGTCCATCTAAATGAATGAAACATATACAGTGAAGTTGTACTATCTGATGCCAGATATTGATTACTGAGAACATAATGAATTATATGATCTATAAGACCATAATCCTGCTATTAATCTGCCTTTCAGGTCATAATCGCATACACTTCAAAACACTAAGCCAAATAGCATGAGTTCTTCAATTGAATTTAAATTATTGAAATTATATACAAATTAATGCTTGCAATTATCCTATGAAAACGGAATGCTTTTAAATGCCTGGCATCAGTCTGACTTTAAGGAGGTAGAAACATCATCTTCTCTGTATTGATCAACTTTGTACAAGTAAAAACATTAGCATGTTTGGATTTTAAAAGGTCCATCTACATTTGTTATCTTCCCCACCAAGACAGATGTTAAAAATAAACTTTAATACTGATAATGTATCCATTATGCTGCTCCCAAAAGATAACTTTTATTTACTGCCTTGGAAGATTCCCAATACTAGTAGGTTATTAATTTATGTTAGTATCCATTATTACAAAGGTGAACGTGTATTTTATCATTAATTTACAGCCAGTGAATTGGAAAATTCAGTATTGCTTTTATGAATTTCTAGGTCCTCTGGTGCAACTCTGTGCCTTTAGCAGGACTTCTCCAAACCACACCACTTAGAGGAATATCTACTCTGTTTGAAAGATTTATAAAAGTATGGCTCATTGCAACTTTATTATTTGAAATGTTAATGATACTACAATATAATTTTTCTTTCTTTCTTATACTCTTGTTGCCTCCTGGTCATCTGCCTGGGTTAGGGAACAAAAAATTAAAATGAACATCAAAATTCTACAAAAAAAATGAAAAACTTTGTTGTGCTCATATTTTCCTCAAAAAGTTCAAATTTTCATTTAAAAAATTTTTCCATACTTTGTTTCATGACTTGCTCTCAGAACCAAATAATTTGAAGGCTATTTGATTATTTTACTATTTATGATCTTTATTGCCTCAATTCTTTTTCTCTTTTTGGAACACAGATTTACTTAGAGGCAATATAGTAAAATTTCACCTTTTTGTCACAAAGCTGGAATTCCCACAGTCTCTTATGACAACCAATTATTGGGACCAATAATATCTGCTGTGGAATTTCCCCCCTAGATCTATTCTGCAGGTTAGGACTTTTTTTTCTTATGCTGTGCAGATAAACAATTGGTTGTGATAAGAAACCTCCATACTTTTAAAGGTCAATAGAATTTCATTCAGCCAGTTTTTAACTTTACTTCATTTCTAGTCACTTTACACAGCTCCTAGCCTAATTCTTTTTTTGTTCTGAGTATTATGGAACTTTATTTATTTTTTTTTACAGTGCATGTAAGACATACTGAGTATACTAAGAGTATTGCTTCCAGATTTCTGATAATGAATTCACCATGAATCCCCCATTCACTATTATGGATTAATATGAAACTAATCAATGTTTCTATTTGCATTTTCTGCAAAATAACGTATTATAAAATCAATTATGGTGTAACATATTTTATTTGGTAGCATATGAACTCATCCTTAGAGTATTATCGGTGGCTACATTTTTCTTTTGGAAATTTAGAGATAGGAAATACAAGTCAATAAGATATAGGAGAAGATACGTGAATGATCATTAAATTAGAAAAATAAAATGGTATCATGGATTTTTCATGATAAAAACAAGTGAAAATAAATATTAAAATAATCAACAGTTTTGGGGCACCTGGGTGGCTCAGTCAGTTAAGCTTCTGACTCTTGATTTCAGCTCAAGTCATGATCTCACAGTTGTGAGATCGAGCCTCCTGTTGGGCTTGGTGCTGAGCATGGAGCCTCCTTAGGATTCTCTCTCTTCCCCTCCCTCTGTCTCTCGCCCCACTCAACCTCTCTCCCTCTCTCTCAAAAAAAGAAAGTAAAATAATCATGAGTATTTTAACCTGAAACACCTAAAAGATGTTAGAAGGTAAGAAGAAAACATGTCTTACTTCATTTATTGACAGATCAAAGGACAGAACTTTGACATGTCATTTATTGACAGAGAAAGGAATATAAGCTTCACAAGAGTGAGAATTTTGTCTAATTTATTCACTGATCTATTCCCCAGCACCTAGAACACTGTTTGACACTTGGTACTCACCCAACAAATATGTGTTGACTGAAAGGGAAGTAGATTTTTCTAATGAAACATTTTTTTGCCTATTCTTCCAGTTTCTTCCTTTGCTCTCTCTCAGCTCCTGTATATTGGATTTATTTTAGTCTCACTTTTTTTTTTTTTTTTTAAATCTCTGAGCTGCTTCCATCCTCCTCTTCCACCTAAGTAACTGTTCTTCACTCTTTAGGTTTCAGTTTTATAGTCATTACCTTAGGGGAACTTTCCCTGACACAACATGCCAGAATAGTTTCCTCCTAGTTTTTGCTCTCATATCATCCTGATTTCCCTTTCAGTGAAATTCCACAGGTGAGCAATTATTGCCTTAAAGCTTGTGCTTCTCAACTAATTCCATGAAAGAATGTTATATGCCTTGCCTAGTCTCTGTTCTAATTCCAGGGCCAAATGCCTGGGACATAGTAGGTGTTCAACAAGTACATGGTGCCTAAATAGATGAAGGATGGAAGGGAATAGAAAAGTAAGAAGGAGGAAAAAAATCTCACACTTATCTTTTTAGGCTCCTGTGAATATTCACTCTGTTGATGCTGTTTGGGAAGATAGTTGCTTTAATTCAGGAAGCCAAATAACTAGCCCTGTTTAGAAATCATCAGTAGGGTGCCAAACAAGTCAAATAGGATCAAATTAAAATAAAAGTAAAAATTTAACTTCTTGGAATTCCATTGGTGGAAGTAAACTGTGGCCCACTAAAATTAGTATATAATAGAGCCCTGAAACACAGAAGAAAATAGCTAATGCAACAACAACAACAACACACACACATTTTATATAGACTACTCCTTATCTGTTACCACACACCCAATTTAAGCTCTACTAGCTCTTAGCACCTTCTCATTCCATCATTCCACACAAATATCTAGAGAGGTTCTGACTCTTTGGGACTCACAAAACACTTGTGTTCTTATAAAACTATCAATAGTGTATTATCTATGATAATACAGATGCATACTCCCCATGCCACTGATGCATTTACTAATTCTTTTGATCTCTTTTTGTCAGATGATGATCTCAAGAATTGTTTTGACCTTTATTACAAGGTGGCTCAGAACTAATGGTAAAATGCAAGTGTATTCCACCATAAATATATACAAAATGTAAGAAAGGTGATTAAAACGTATGTGATTCTTCAGAGTATGACATAATTTGGGGCTATTCAGAAAAACATTCACCTCTCCTCTATAGTGTCAAAAATGAGCCAAATGAGGGACGCCTGTGTGGCTCAGTCAGTTAAGCATCTGCCTTCGGCTCAGGTCATGATCCCAGGGTCCTGGGATCGAGTCTCACATCGGGCTCCCTGCTCCACGGGGAGCCTGCTTCTCCCTCTGCCTCTGCCTCTCCCTCTCTCTGTCTCTCATGAATAAATAAATAAAATCTTTAAAAAAAAAAAAACGAACCACATGTGATTTTTGATGGCTACTATGTGCAAAACAACTTGCTTTGTGCTATCAATTTGAAATATTTTGATTTGTATACAACTTTTCATTCCATCCATTATATACACAAAATAACAATGTAAATATAGTTATGGCAAAATAGCATTTGGCCAGCATATCTACCTGTGATAAGTTTATATATAGCCATTTATGGGTTTTATAATAAGTTTATATATAGCTATTTATGGCTTTTAACCTAAGTACTAAAAAAAAAGTAAATAAGCCCATATACCTTTCTGTTCCATAGGTGTTTATTTTATCATTTAAATTAAAATATTTTTGAAAAATAAAGACCTTAATAAATAATACAACC
>NW_023270807.1:54619345-54831845 GCF_011800145.1 Mirounga leonina | reverse complement strand
TTAATATATGCAAAGTCATACAGCTACAGAGCAGGGGAACAAGATCTGAATTTACAGTCATCTATCACCAAAATTCATTCTTCTACACCAGTGGTGCTTAGACTTTAACATGCAGCAGAATTACCAAAGGGCTTGTTGAAACACACATTTCAGGGCCCCACTTGATGCTGCTGGTTCAGAAACAGGGCTTTGAGAACTGCTAGTCTATATGAAAGTGCCTCTCAGATGTAGTAGGAAGGAGAAAAGAGGAAGTAGGCTCACCTCATGACTACCTCAGAGTCAAGCGTTTTGCAATTAAAAACAAAATTCCCAGAGCCACACTGCCTTAAATCCTGGCTCCAATACTCACAAAATGTATATTCCTCTTTTTACCCTAATATCCTCTCTAAAATGGAGATAAGAATAGTTCTAACTTCACAGTGAGACTTATAAGGGCCAATAAGCATAAGATACTTAGAACTAGGCCTGGGGCGCCTGGGTGGCTCAGTTGGTTAAGCAACTGCCTTCGGCTCAGGTCATGATCCTGGAGTCCTGGGATCGAGTCCCGCATCGGGCTCCCTGCTCGGCAGGGAGTCTGCTTCTCCCTCTGACCCTCCCCCCTCTCATGTGCTCTCTCTCATTCTCTCTCTTTCAAATAAATAAATAAAATCTTAAAAAAAAAAAAAAGAACTATGCCTGGTATGTAGTATACACTCAACAAGTGGTAACTGTTACTATCACAACTTGCCAATCTGTTTAAGATTCCCGAGTATTAAAATTTTCTTTAGAAGACATATTGATTTATATAGTTGTAATTTTATGACAAAGAAACACACAGAAAGGAAAGAGATATACAAATAGATGAAAATTTCTGAAACTAAATTAAGAAAAAAAGTCTATTGTATGATTTCTTGTATAACAGTGCTGAAATTTTCAACCCATGTTTTGTAAAGACACAGAACATATTTCAAATAGGTGATTCTTATATTGATCTTCATAAATCCTGATAGCATAACATAACAGTAAATCATAAATCAGTGAAGGGATTTCTGAAGTGAGTTGGGGTAATAGGTCCTAGGCATTTTACTTTAAGATGATTTAGCTTCTATATGGTTCAAACTCAAAAAATTTAGATAAATAGAGAGTAGGAATATCTACTAGACTCTTTGAAATATTAGGTGTTATCTATCATATAGACTTGTCAAAAAGTGCTGGATCATAGTTGATTCCTCACTGAGTCTTCTAACAATGAAGATGTTGGTTGAAATGTGAGTAATCAAGGGTTCAAATATACCACTCTGTTTAGCAAATTTAAGAACAAAACTCTTCTTTTCACAGAGAAAAATGGTCAATTAATTTTACATGTTTGGGTATTATGGACCATTTAATATACGAGTTAGAGAAATAGAAAGAAATAAAGAGAATATGACAGACATGAACAAGAGAGGGAGGGAGGAGAGAGAGAGAGAGATTAATTTTCCCTACAGGAAAGTATTATGAAACTTCAACAAGAGGAAAGCTCAGACATAATGATGAAGAGTATCAGCAAGAGACAGTACAAATTAGTTTAGATTTATAGGTACATAGATAGATTTAGAATGTTTTCCATTGCTAATATTACAGCACAAACAAGACCTTTTTTTGAGGTAGTCTGTAGGTTTTTCTTACTAAAAATGAATATTATTTTTACTTTGGTAAAATTTCAGGAGGGCCTTCCCATCCAGTGACAGATCTAATTCTTATAGTTCAACCATCTACAAGAGTAAACCTACTTTCACTACATTTTTGAAAGGCTCTAATCTCTAAAGAGCATCCTCCCAATATCATTTCTATAGTAATTAAGAATTTTAATGCATTTTATAATTCAAAAGAAATTAAAATTAGTATTAATCTAACAAATCTTTCAAAACCTATAACACAACTTCAAATTCCATGGATATGTGTAAATCCATGAAACTTAATGTAGCTTCTATTTTTATAGAATATAAAGTCCAGAAGTGTTGTTCTGCCTTTAGCTTAGACCACCACTAACCCATTTTCAGGAAGGGAGTGAATTATAATTTACTTTTTTGGTCCTGTGAGAAAAACTTGGGTTACTTTACATTATAATACTTTAATGTTTGTGATGTCTCTTATAGACATCATATTCAGCAGTATTTATAGTATCTGAAACACTGAAATGTCCCAGGAGTAGGAATGGAAGTTCTGAGGGCTTTTATATGCTTCCTGTTGCTAAGGTAACCACATCCTTGATATCCATGTGTTTGACATGTCACTCTCATTTTGTGTCTGGCTCTCAGAGAGCCAGCACTGGTGCATGGCATAAAAAAAAAGAGAAAAAAAGAAATAAAAACAAGACAAAAGGCATAGGAAACTGTTTCTTCTAGAAGGTTTTTTTCTTTTTTTTTTTTTTTGAATAATAAACTTTCTCAAGTTAATGCTGAAATCCTTAAATTCCTAAATTGAATTCATGTAGAGTGTTGAGAAATTAAGAATTAATAGGAGTCTTCTATAGATATGATTATTAATCATTATCAGAAAATACAAAGAAACCCACAATTTATGCATGATCAACTGTAGAATAACATTAATACATGTGCCAAAAGAAAAGGAATATTGAGAGTGTGTGAACTGTTCAATAAACTCAATGAACTGTTATAAAAGGTTCTTTTAACTTTAAATACACCCACCATAAATGCTTAAATATCAAAGTCAGTTCAACCATAAAAACTTTGATCAACATAAAACATGTTTAAGAGAAAGGCAATTTATTTTTATGTGTTATATATGAACTGATCTATTATTACTTGAACACTATTTAAAGCAAAAATTTTTCCACATTCTGGTTCCTTTAGAAATGAAATATACTTAGGTTTAAATCAATACAAACAGCATATTTCAGCAATTTTTAAATTATTATTTATATATATTATGAAAAATTTAGAGATATTTTCATAAGCTTCCAAGTAAAATCAAACAAATGAACATTGTGTACCTACCTCTCTTTTATATAAATCTGATGGCATAACATACAATGCAAGAGATAATTAAGAAAATTGATTAGGTAACACCATTGTTTTTTCCTGAATGTTTGTCTAAGCCTTCCTATTATCATTCCTGATTTTAGTTTTCATGTTTCAATAATAATATAAAATTTGAAGGTTTTTATCTGTCCCTGTGTAGAGGTCAGAAATATAGCAATTTCTTTTGATTTAGCATAATCTTCAGTACCCAGCATAAATAGTGGCCTAGTTTCCATCCTTTCTTCTTTTTTTAAGTCCCTGCCTCCCCAACAACCCATCAGCACCTGATAATTCCTCCTAGTCACTGCCTACACAGATTGGGCCAAAGCTTAAATTGCTAAATATGAAGTACAGAAAGGGCTTCAGTGTCACCCAGCAATGTTAATATATGGACAAATGGTCAAAAAGTGAATTGCATTATAGAGGACACTTTCAATACAATATAAATATAGTATCATCATTTTAGCATCTTGTCCAGCTACTGCTGAGTTTTAACACCACATTTTTTTCTAAAAAAAAAAAAAAAAAAAGCTATTGAAAAACCCATGATAGCAAAGTTCTAATAACAGATTTAACATTAGAACAAAGTTATTAAAAAAAAAAAAAGACCTAATTCCAATCAATTGGTGCTGGGCATAATAAACAACACAGACAAGATTGTCAAACTGAGTAGAAAATACTGATATAATTTGGTTTTCATTATGCATAGACGTCATCTGTTTTTGTAGTCAGAGAGCACTAACAGCTACTATTTGGGAACATGAAAAATTAAGTTGATGAGTTGATGAGTTTTGATGAAAAGTAAAGAAATATGAGACTGATATTCATCACAGTTCAGATTGTTATTAACTGGGTGAAGTCAGTATAAGATTTCTTTAAACAAAAATAATATATTTTCTTTATAAACTTCAAAAATTATATACTGGTATAGATAAGTGGTAGAGAAAAAAAATTAGAAATTTGAAGTCCCACTAATTGCTTTTATGAGTTTATGCTTTTCACCAGGTGGTCCAATTTCATATTAGGTAAGTAAAAGCTTCAGTAAAAATCAACGAGGAGGACACTTCTGTCCTTGGCTGAAATTGAAAAAAAGGGACTAGATTTACCTCCTGACTGAAACAACCAAAAAAACTGAACAAAATGTACAGGTTTTGAAGATACTGGCCATTAGGCAATGAAGGACAGTGATTCCTGATGGACAGAAAACAAATAAGGTTGGTGCTATAATTACCTCAGTTTAAAGCCTTGAGAGGGTTTCTAGGCAGCAGGACAGTAAGGAAGAGCCTAGATGGAACCTGGCACAATCCCTGATGTGAATCTCACAGTTGAGATTCTGGAGAGAATAAGAGTGAATTTTCAGAAAATGGTACCAAAGATGGGAGAGACACATACAGAGAAAATATCTGATCTGTAGAGGGTCCTTCTGGAGGATATAGCTGAATACTGATAATAACATGAGTGTGAAGAAAATACCCAATGGTGGGAAAAGAATCATCCTAAATGATCAGCTAAAACAGTACTTGTGCCCATTTAGGACCAAGAATGTGCCTGTTCCCACTAGTCAGATTGAAAAAACACCATAATATATGGGCCATTTGGATAGAGTACATATGAGGGTTTTTTTCCTAAGCTAATCTAGGTATAAATTAATAGCTGCTCTGTTCCCACCTAAGAAAACTTAAAAGAAGGGCCCAAAAGGATCAAACTCTTTTTAGTACTTAGCTAAATCCCATAATAAAGCACAGAAATATTTATAGAAATCCAAAATTACTCAGCATCCAACAAGGTTAATTTCATGATTTATGATCAGGATATATGACACATAACTATGTAAAAAATCAACCAGTTGAAATTGATACAAAAAAGTAGCAGAAAGTAATTAAAATAATCCTTATAATTTTCTTCCATTTGTTTAAAAAGTTAAGTAGAGAATTAGAGGATATATAAAAGACCCAAATCAAATTTCTAGATATGAAACTACAAACTTCTACATATGAAACTACAATGTCTGAAATGAAAAATACACTGGATGACAGTACTTGCAGACTATATATTGCAGAAGAAAATAGTAGTGGCCTTGAAGATATGGCAAGAGAAACTATTCAAAATGAAACACACAGAAAAATAATTTAAAAATAAACACAGCTCAATTTTTTTGAGTATCAAAGCTCAATGACTGTTAGTATATTTACAGAGATGTATACTAAAAAACCATTAAATGGTACCCTTTCTGAATTCTTTGGCATATGAATTATATTTCAATAGAACAATTTAAAAATATGAGCTGCGGGGAACTTCAAGGGACATAATATATATGTATAGAGCCCCCAAAGGAGAGAAAGGAGAGGAAAACAGAAAAGAAAAGTTTGTAGAAATTGATAATTAGTAAAAATCTTCCAAATTTTATGAAAAGTATAAACCCAGAGATCCAATAAGCTCCACAAATTGCAAGTACAAGAAAAAAATGAAATTAAGACATATTATAATCAAATTGCTCAAAATGAGAGATAAGAGAAAGTCTTAGAAGCAATCAAAATTGAAAAGACATGTTAAATAGAAATGCAGGCGGGGGAGGGGGGAGCATTACAGCAGATTTCTCATGAAAAACAATGTAAGCAAAAAGGCAGTGGAGCAACATTTTTAAAGTACTGAAAGAAAATATTTGTCTTAGAATCAAGTAGAATTAGTTCTTCAGTTTTATTCTTCTCTTTCAAGTTGTGGTTACATATGAATTTTAGAATTAGCTTATTAATTTTGAAAACAAAAAGACCGAGAAAGAATACTCAAATTACTAAAATCAAAAATTAAAGAGGAGCACATGGCTGGTTCAGTCAGTACAGCATGTGACTTGATCTCAGGGTCATGAGTTTAAAACCTATATTGGCTATAGAGCTTACTTAAAAAAAAGAAGAAGAAGAAGAAGAAGAAGAAGAAGAAGAAGAAGAAGAAGAAGAAGAAGAAGAAGAAGAAGAAGAAAAAGAAATTGAGGAGAACATCACTACCAATCTTATGAAGTGCAAAAGATTATAAGAGAATACTATGAACTATATGCCAACCAATTAATATAACTTATGAAAGAATAGGAAAATAATCACTCCCCATATTACTGAAAGACACAAATTATTGAAACTTGTTCAAGGAAAATAGAAACTTTGAACAGGCCTATACTAAGCAAAGACTAAATTAATGATTTAAAAACTTCTCACAGGTTCTGGTTCAAGATAGCAATATAGGAAGATCCTAAACTCCACTCTTCCCACAGACACACAAAATCTACACCAAATATGAAGCAATTTCCTCTGAAACAAACCTAAAAACTGGCAGAGTGACCAACTGACATTAGGCAAATGAAAAGGAAACCACATTGAAACTGGTAAGAAAGACTGAGACAATAAACCCCATTTCTGGCATGACAACTCACAATTAAGAGGGAACCCAAACCTGGAGCTTCTCCCTGGGGGGTGAAGGTTTCATACCCCAACCATTCAAGACCAGCACCTGAGGGATGAGCCCAGAGAACATCTGGCTTTAAAACCAATGAAGCTTGCAGCCACATGTGGCTGTGGTCAAGTGAGGGACATCTTAAAGGGCCCATATGCAGACTCACCCATGGGACACATGTCACATGCTCTCTCTGCCATACTCCAGAGAACCTGTATCTCCCAGAGGGGAGGTTTTACACATGTCTGGTGACCCAATTTTGGGGGCTACATACCTTAGTCACCTGGCTCAGGAGGCTAGAGGGGTTGCATTCTTGGGTCCCATTGGACTATCACAATCAGAGAGATATTTCTTGGCAGACTACCACTCCCAAGGCACTGCACAATTAGGAGACTGAAACATACTCCAGTCTTTCTGAGAAAGAAGTCTATTTGCTTGTCCAGGAACTTTGGCCTGGGGAAGGCTTCTGATCTGGCACACTTATAGGGACCTAGGAAGGGCTCCCAGGGAACAGAGGTTGATGAAGGTAATATTTGCACTCTCCCTCTGCCTCATTCCAGATAACTTCTGTCTTATAGGGAAAAAGCTGATACCCTTCTCTGGTGCCCCAATTTTTGCCACTGCCGCCACGTTAACTTCTAGCAATAGAGCATCTGCTCACAAGTTCTATAGGACTATAATCAATGGAGAAAGAGTTCTGAAACAGCTACAACCCTCAGGGCACAGCAAGAGGCAACATTCCCAGGAGCTCAATCTTTATGTAAAGAGGCCTATTAGCTTATCATCATAATTGCAGCCTGAGGGGCAGGCCTCTAATTAAACACAGATCTAAGGGCTAGCTGTAAACCTTTCCTGACACCTCACAGAATGGATGCTATATTTGGGCTCTCCTTCTACTGTGCTCCAGAGTGCCAACATTCTCTTGGAGGGGAGCTCTTATACATGTCTGATACCCCAGTTTTTATATATGGTGTCCTTATTTTTGGCTGCTGCCAAGGGGATACTCCTTGATTATCAGACTCTAGTGGCAATGGGGCTTGTGTTCTTGAGTCCTAGAGGACTATAAAAATGAGAGGGATAATTCTTGGCAGGCTACCACCCCCAAGCACTGCACAGAGAGCAGAATGAAAGACACCCCTAGCCTCTTCATCAGAGATGTTTACTGAGCTTCTGCCTTAGGGGAAGTTTCCAGGCTTGGCACACATCTGGAGGCTATGGAAGTTCTCTCAGGAAATGTAGGCTGGGGAACAGCATCTTTACACTCTCTCTCTGCCTGCCTACAGCTTCCTGGTATCTCCCAGAAAGCAACCCGTGCACTCATCCGGAGCCCCAATTTATGTGACTTCTTCCCAGTGGACAACTCCAGATTGTCTGGATCTGGGAGCCATCAGGGCTTACACTTGTGGTCCTACAGCACTGCATATATTTGCAATCTTTAAAAGCTATTGTTTGAGGGTGTAAACTCTAATCTGCCTGAATCTAAATGCTGACCAAGAGCCTCCTCTTTGGGATCCTGACTGGTCTTAGCATACGTTCAACTACTGGGAGCTATAAAAATAAAATAGTCACCTTGGACAATCACAAAAGTTAGGGAGACACACACAACAGCTAGAGCAGGCTTCTTAACCAATAAGTTTCATCTTCTTAACAAGGCCAAACCTTCAAGACTAGGAGAAGTGGCTGTTTCTCTACTGTATGGAAATCAACACAAAGAGTCAAGAAAAATGAAGGAAGAGAGTATGTTCCACACAAAACAACAAAGAAAATCTCAAACAAAAACAAAAAAAACCACCAACAACAACACAAAACCCTAATGAAATAGAGATAAGTAATTTACTCAATAAAGAGTTCAAAGTATGATCATAAAATTGCTCACTAAAGTTGTGAGAAGAGTGTAAGAACAAAATGAGCGCTTTGACAAAGAAACAAGAAATGTAAGAAAGTTCCAAACAGAAGTCACAGAACTCAAGAATACAATAACTGAATTTGAAAAAAGTAGACTGGGGATTTTCAACAGCGTGGTAGATAAAGCAGAAGAAAGAGTCAGTGAATATGAAGATAGGGCAGAGGAACTCACACAATCAGAACAGAAAAGAAAAAAAAAAGAATTTTTAAAAAGTGAAGATATTTTGAGTTTATGGGTTATCAAATGGATGAACATTCACATTATAGGGCTCTCAGAAGAAAAGAGAGAAAAAAAGGCAGAAAATTTATTGGAACAAATAATCAGTGAAAACTTCCCTAACCTGGGGAAAGAAACATATCCAGACCCAGGAAGTCCAGAGAGTTCCAAATAAGATGAACCCAAAGCAATCCACACAAAGATACATTATAATTAAACTATCAAAAGCTAAAGACAAGGAAAGAATCTTAAAACCAACAGGAGAAGAGCAACTGGTTACATATAAGGGGACCTTATATGACTATAAAAGCAGATGTTTCAGCAGAAACTTTGCAGGCAAGAAGCGAGTGGCATGATAGATTAAAGGGGAAAAAAAAAAAAATCCAGCAAGGAATACTCTACCTAGCAGTTATGATCCAGAATTAAAGGGAAGATAAAGACTTTTAAAAACAAACAAAAGCTAAAGGAATGTATCACCATTAAACAGGCTTACAAGATATGTTAAAGGGACTTCTCTAAGCTAAAAAGAAAGGGCACTAATTAGTAACATAAAAACATTAAAAAAGTATAAATCTCACCTATAAAGGCAAATATATAGTAAAGGTAGTATATTAATCACAACATTAGGATAAAGATTAAAAGACAAAAGTAGTAAAAATAACTATAACTACAATACTTAAGGGATACATAAGATAAAAAGATGTAAAACATGATATCAAAAACAAAATGTGGGAGGGGGAGTAAAAATGGAGAGTTTTAAAATGCACTTAAACTTAAGTTGCCATCAGCTTAAAATAGATTGTTATAAATATAAGTTGTAATATGTAAGTTTCATGGTAATCACCAAGCAAAAACATATAGTAGATGCAGGGAAGGTAATAAAAAAGGAATCAAAACACAGCACTAAAAAAAGTCATCAAACCACAAAGGAAGAGATCAAGAGAAGGAGACAAAAACAGAGAGGAACTATCAATAATTACTTTAAGTGTAAATGGACTAAATTTTCCAATCAAAAGGCAGTAGCTAAACAAATAAAAAAAATCCATCTATATTCTGCCTATAAGAGATTCACTTTAGAACTAAAGACACACAGAGACTGAGAGTGAAGGGGTGGACAAAGCTATTCCATGACAATGAAAACCATAAGAAAGCTGGGGTGGCTGTACTTCCATCACACAAAATAGACTTTAAAACAAAGACTGTAATAAGAAATAAGGGGCATTACATATTGATAAAGGGATCAGTCCAATTAGAAAATATAACATTTGTAAATATTTATGTTCCCAACATGGTAGCACCTGAATATATAATGCAAATATTAACAAACCCAAGGGAGAAAAATAGACAGCAATACCATAATTGTAGGGGACTTTAATACCGAACTTATATCAATAAATAGATTATCCATACAGAAAATCAATAAGGAAACACTGGCTTCAAATGACACATTAGACCTGATGAACTTAATAGATATATACAGAACATTCCATCCTAAAGCAACAGAATACTTCTTCTCAAGTACTCATGAAATATTCTCCAGGATAGATCATATGTTAGGCCACAAAACAAATCCTAATAATTTTTTTGTTTCAAGTTTTTATTTAAATTCTAGTTAGTTAACATATAGTATAATATTAGTCTTAGGTGTAAAATTTAGTGATTCATCACTTATATATTACACCCAGGGCTCATCACAAAGGTCAACTTAAAATTGAATTGATATGAAGCACCTTTTCCAATCACAATGGTCTGAAACTAAAAATCAATTATAATACAAAACTAGAAAATTCAGAAATATGTGAAGACAAACAAGATCTTACTAAACAACCAGTGGGGCAAAAAAGAAATCAAAAGCAAAAATAAAAATACCTTGACACAAATGGAAAGAAAATACAACATACTGAATTTCTGGGATGCAGCAAAAGCAATTCTAAGGGGGAAGGTTGCAGTGATAAATGCCTACTTCAAGAAAAAAAGAAAAATTTCAAATAACCTTACTTTAATCTTTAAAGGAAGTAGAAAGAGAAGAAAAATAATGGCAAAAATTAGTGGAAGGAAGGAAATAACAAAGACTGAAGCATAAATAAATGAAATAGAGACTGGAAAGTTAAAAAAAAAAAAAAAAAAACAAGAACTGGCTCTTTGAAAAGATAAACAAAATTGACAAATCTTTGGACTCACCGAGAAAAAAAGAGGGAGGGCTCAAATAAATAAAATCAGAAATGAAAGAGGAGACATTACAACTGATACCACAGATAAACAAAGAATTATAAAAAACTACTATGAACAAGTTTTTGCCAATAGGTTGGACAACCAAGAATAAATGGCTAAATTCCTAGAAACATCACCTTCAAAGACTGCATCATGAAGAAATAGAAAATTTGAACAGACTGATAACTAGTAAGGAAATTGAAACAGTAATTTAAAAACTGCCTACAAACCAAAGTTCAGGATCAGACAATTTTACTAGTAAATTCTATCAAACATTCAAAGAAGAATTGATACCAATCCTTCTCAAAGTCTTCCAAAAATAGACAAGGAAGGCACTTTCAACCTTTTTCTGAGGCCAACATTACCTTTATACTAAAACCAGATAAGGATACCATAGGAAAAGGAAATTACAGGCTAATATCCCTGATGTGCACGTATTCTTAACAAACATCCTCAACCAAATTTTAGCAAATCAAATTCAACAATTTTTTCAAAGGATCATACATGATGATTAATTGAGATTTATTCCAAGGACAGAAGAATGGTTCAACATCTGCAAACCAATCGCTGTGATAAAACACATTATCCAAATGAAGGATAAAAATCGTATGATCACCTCAATAGATTCAGAAAAAACATTTGACAAAATTCAACATACAAATATGAGAAAAACTTTCAACAAAGTGAGTGTAGAGGGAATGTACCTCAACAAAATAAAGACTATATACAAACAAGCCCATAGTCAACATCATACACAATGATGAAAAGTTGAAAGCTTTTCCTTTAGGCTCTGGAATAAGGATGTTCACTCTCACCACTTTTTTCAACATAGATTTGGAAATCTTAGCCACAGAAAAAGAAAAGTCATCCAAATTTGAAAGAAAGTAAAAGTTTCATTATTTGCAGACAATATACTATGTATTGAAAACCCTGAACATTCTACCAAAAACTGTTAAAACTAATAAATTCAGTAAAATTGAAGGATACAAAGTCACATACAGAAATCTGTTGCATTTTATACATTAATAACAAACTTTCAGAACCAGAAATTAAGAAACCAATCCCATTTACAATTGCATTTAAAGAGAGTGGTATATCTAGAAATAAAGTTAACCAAGGAGGTAAAAGACCTGTACTCTGAAAACTATAAGATTTTGATAAATTTAAGATGACACAAATAAATGGAAAGATACACTATTTTCATATATGGGAAGAATTAATATTGTTAAAATGTCAATACTACTCAAAGCATTATACATATTCAATACAATCCCTATCAAAATTCCTATCACAGAAATAAAATGAAAAATTCTAAAATTTGTATAGAACCACAAAAAGACCCTGAATAGCCAAAGCAATCTTCTTTGTGTGTGTTTTTTTAAAGATTTATTTATTTATTTTGAGCAAAAGAGAGAGAGAAAGTGGGAGGGGCAGAGGGAGAAGGAGAAGGAATCTCAAGCAGACTCCATGCTCAGCGCTGAGCCCGACATGGGGCTCAATCTCATGACCCTGAGATCACGACCTGAGCCAAAACCAAGAGCCGGACGCTAAACTGACTTTGCCATCTAGGTGCCCCTAGTCAAAGCAATCTTGAAAAGAACAAAGCTGGAGGCAACAGATTCCCTGACCTCAAATTATATTACAAAGCTTATTAATTAAATCAGGTGGTATTGACATAAAAGCAAACACAATAGTCAATGGAATGGAACAGCTAGAGCTTAGAAATAAACCCATGCATATATGGTCAATTAAATTATGACAAAAAAGCCAAGAACATACAGGGGTGAAAAGTCAGTAACTTCAATAAATGGTGCTAGGAAATGTGGACAGCCACATGCAAAAGAGTAAAATTGGACTACTCTCTTGTATCATACAAAAGGCAACAAAAGCAAAAATAAACAAATAGGATACATCACACTGAAAAGCTCTGCACAGGAAAGGAAACCATCCACAAAATGAAAAGGCAACCTACTGAATGGGAAAATAATTTGCAAATCCTATATCTGATAACAGGTTAATATCTAAAATATATAAAGAACTCACAACTTAATAGCAAAACTAAAACAAAATAAAAAACCAAACATCTGACTAAAAAATGGGCAGAGGATCTCTATAGACATTTTTCCAAAGAAGGCATACAGATGGCCAACAGACACATGAAAAGAATCTCAGTATCACTAATATCAGAAAGTGCAAATCAAAACCACAATGAGACATCACTTTACACCAGCCATTTGGTTAGTATCAAAAAGACAAGCAATAACAAGAGTCACAAGGATGTAGAGCAAAGGAAACCCCAGTACACTGCTGGGGGGAATAGAAATTGGTAAAGCCACAATGGAAACCAATATGAAAATTTCTCAAAAACATTAAAATAGAACTACCATGCAACCCAGTAATTCAACTTCTGGGGACTTATCCAAAGAAAACAAAAATACTGACTTGAAAAGATCTTGCACCCTCATGTTCACTGCAGCATTATTTACAATAGCCAAGATATGAAAACAACATAAAGGTCCACTGACAGATGAATCAATAAGAAAATGCAACACACACACACACACACACACACACACACACACACACTGGAATATTATTCATCCATAAAAAAGAATGAAATCTTGCCATCTTTAACAACATAGATGGACCTTGACAGCCTTACGCTAAAGTGAAGTAACTCAGAAAAAAAAAAAAAATGATCTCACTTACATGTGGAATCTAAAAAACTAAAACCAAAACCAAAAAGTCAAGTTCATAGATACAGACAACAGATTGGGGGTTGCCAGAAGCAGGGGTTGGAGTGTGGGCAAAATGGGTAAAGGGAATGAAAAGGTATAAATTTCCAGGAATAAATAAATCATGAGGATGTAGAACAGCATGGCAAGTATAGTTAATAAATTCTATTGCATATTTGAAGTTGCTAAACCAGTAAATCTTACCAGTTTTTATCACAAGAAAAAACAAATTCCGTAACCATGTATGGTTGATGGATGATAACTTATTGTAGCGATCATTTGCAATATATACAAACATCAAAAATTATGTGTACACCTGTAACTAATATAATGTATGTCATTCATACATCAGCCAATTTTTAAAAAAATTAAAACCACATGAAGAGGGGCATCTGGATGGATCAGTCAGTTAAGCATCTGACTTGATTTTGGCTCAGGTCATGATCTCAGGGTTGTGGGATTGAGCCCTGCATCAGGCTCCTCACTGAGCATGGAGCCTGTTTAGGATTCTCTCTCCCTACTCCCTCTGCCCCTACCCTGTCACTCAGACATGCTCTCTCTTTCTGAAAAAACAAACAAAAAACCAAACAATAGAAAAACATGAAGAAAATCACAAACCTAAATGGCTTTACTGGTGAATTCTACCAAACACGCAAAGAAAAATTAATACCAAATCTTCACAGAATCTTCCAAAAAAAATTGAAGAGGAAGGCATATTTCTAACACATTCTCTGAGGCCACTATTACCATGATATCAAAGCCAAGGGTTCACAAGAAAAATAAATACAACCAACTGATATTAATTTTGGATATAGATAAAAAAATCTTTAACAAATATTACCAAACCAATTCAACATACAAAAAGATTTATGAACTACAAATTGTATTTATCCCAAAATAAAAGGGTGACTTAGCATTCAAAACTCGATTAATGTAACACACTATATTAATAGAAAAAAATACGATCACCGTAATAGACACAAAAAAGCATTTGACAAAATCCAAACCCTTTCATGACAAAAACAATCCTCAAATTAGAAATAGAAAGAAACTTTCTCAACTTAATAAGCAGCATCTACAAAACTGCACAGCTAACCATCACACTTAACAGTGAAAAATTGAAGACTTTCCCCTAAGATTAGAATCAAGTTAAGGATGTTTTATGCATAATTATAGATACAAGTTTGGAATATTTTATATAACTCTTTTGATGCAGTTATACTTAAAATATATTTTAATATTAAATATTTGTGAAATTCATAATTTTACTGGCTGCATAATAATCTATTAACTGATGTACTATAATTTATTTAAATAATCCCCATTATTGGAAAATATGGTTACTTTAAAATTTTCTTTTATATTTTTAAAGATTTTATTTATTTATTTATTTGAGAGAGAGAGTATGATTGGTGGGAGGGGCAGAGGGACAAGGAGACTCCTCACTGAGCATGAAGTGAGCATGGAGCCCAGCACAGAGCTGGATCCCAGCACCCTGAAATCATGACCTGAGCCGAAGTCAGATGCTTAACCGACTGAGCCACCCAGGCACCCCTAAGATTTTCTTTCATAAATAATATTAGGCAAGTAGGCATACTGGGTCAAGTACTAGGAGAGCTTTCAAAGATTTGATTTATTTGCCAAAATTCTTCCCAGTAAATTTGCACTAATTTATAATTCTACCAGAACTTTGAGTAATATTTTAAAACTTTAACACTTCTACAGAACAAATATAGAAGCTAGAAGTTCATTGTTGTCTTAATTTGCACTTTAATTAATTGATACTGAATATATTTTCATGTTTATTGGCTTGTGTTTTAGATTGTTCATAGTTTTATAATATTTTTGTAATATTAAATAATTTTTATCATACTTTATGAAAAAGTATCAACACAATATCACATTTATTAAGAGTATTCTCTCATTCTTTAAATATATTATAACATTTTACGGGGCGTCTGGGTGGCTCAGTCGTTAAGCGTCTGCCTTCGGCTCAGGTCATGATATCAGGGTCCTGGGATCGAGCCCCGCATCGGGCTCCCTGCTCTGCGGGAAGCCTGCTTCTCCCTCTCCCACTCCCCCTGCTTGTGTTCCCTCTCTCACTGTGTCTCTCTCTGTCAAATAAATAAAATCTTTAAAATAAATAATTAAATAAATATAACATTTTTAATAAAGTTAATTTAAATTTTCAGGTAATCAAAATCATTATTTCCTTTATGAGTTCTTCTCAATATTTGTTAAATATTCATCAATACTTTTAAAATTTTGTTTCATTTATAACTTTTAATCCATGGAATTTATTTTGATAAATGATATAAATGTAAGGTTATAACTTGAGTTTTTAAAAACAGATGGCCTAGTTTTTTCACACATTTTTGTAAAATAAACCCTTCTTTGTGGTAAAGATGCATAGAAGAAGGTATACACACACACACACACACACACACAAACACTCAATAAACAGTAGTTTGCAGGATAATAGTAGTATCTGCTGTTAAGAAATGCCTGAGTGGCTCAGTCCTTAAGCATCTGCCTTCAGCTCAGGTCATGATTCCAGAGTCCCGGGATCGAGTCCCACATCGGGCTCTCTGCTCAGCGGGAAGCCTACTTCTCCCTCTCCCACTCTCCCTGCTTCTGTTCCCTCTCTCTCTGTCTCTCTGTCAAAATAAATAAATAAAATCTTAAAAAAAAAAAAGAAACATTATCCAAATCTGGAATAAAGCAAAACAAGTAATGTGTGTTCCTTCAATGTCATACTGATGCACTGAATAACAGGCCCACCCATGGACTATTTAATTCACAAGGGAAATGCAACTTCCTTTGATACATTATTTACTAATCAGGGTTTAGGTTATGAAATTACATGTTAATTTCTTAATTTGGGTGGATAGAGATATAACTGTTTTTTATCCTAAAAGATTCACATTTTTATCATAAAAGTTATGATTTTATTGCCATGTAGGACTTTAAAGAATCTTACATACAAATTAGCAATTTTATTCCAACACTTTTCTTCAGACTTAGTAAATAGTTCTTTAAATGCTCTTTGAACCAGCTTTATATCTCACTAGTTCCATCATTACTGATGTAAATAGGCAAGTACATCTTTGACATATATTCCTCTGGATTTGTATGACAGCCATGTTTATATAATAGTTATAACTTTTAAAAAACTAATTTGCACTCTGTATCTATGTAAAAACTTTTAAAACTAGAATATTTTAATATTTATTGTTTATTAATCTTTATTCTTTCTATGCTATTTAGTTTATCATTCTTGTTGTTTTTGCTCCTCTTATTAGGTTTTCAAAATTCTCCTTTGCCTTTTGTATTGTTCTATTTATTTCTATCTTCACATGTGATTTGAAGGATCATATTTGATTTTTATGTGAATTTAGGTTATTTTATTTTTTCAACATATTTCACACTTAAATGTAATTTTAAACATCAAATAATAACTATAAACCTAGTAGTTTATCATAAGTTTAAAACCCTCTTTCCTGACAATCACTCCACCCCCACCTCATCCTTACTTGATCTATTATATGGCAGCACGGAATTTTAGACCCAGACTATTGAGATTGTATTATTATTTTCATATCACATATGGTTTCATTCAAAAATAAAATATCCATTATATTTTATCATCATAATTAAAACAATGTTAATTAGTAATAATATGCTTAGAACTATGCAGAGCACTTAAAATATATTTGATCACTAAATTACCTTCTCAGATTGGTTCCATATTTTTCCAATTAAAAAAAAAAAAGACAAAACAATCTGAGGCTTAAAGAAAGTAAGTGCCCAAGGCCACAAATTTCTAAGTGTTTCACCCAGGAATTGAGTCTAATTTTGTCTTTCCAGAACATATGCTCCAAACTACCAAGTAATAGTGCTTCTTAGTTTAGACTCAACGAACGTGTGTACTTGAGCTCAGTGCTTATCATCAGACATAGTCTGCATGTTCCTCATATTTTAATTTTTAATTTTGTTCCATTATTTAGTTAGATATAATATATTGTTAAGATTTTTATTTCTAAAGAAGAAACACTGGAAAATATTTTCTAAGATGTTATATTTAGAAGTCTACATTTCTATTGATTTTTATGATTTAATGACAGCTTACTGATAAAAAACTGCACATGATAATCTTTTGCCTTTTCAATCCAGTAGATTTTGCTCCAATGTCACCTACAATGTCATGTTGTAAACAGAAAATATGATACTGGCCTAATTTTTTATCACTGTCTGTTTTATTTTTGTGCCCAAACGCTAATTACTCAGTTAAAAAATAGTATGAGGTAATTACAACATTTTAAGATGCATCTAGAATGTCTCTTTTCATCATTTTCTTCTTCATCATTTGATTACTAGTTCTGTTTCATTTGTTTTATGTTTCCTAAAATTGTTCCTTTTCCTTCCTACTTATTGAAATATATCTTTCAACTTTAATTCTTTTGCCATTTTTTGAATACCAGAGATTTTATTAAGTGCATCTTACATTTTGTGGATAAATTTTTTCCATTAGTATTGTTTGTTTTTTTGTTTACATTCTTATAAGTTATTTATAATTTCTCTTCATTATCTCCAAACTTTCCCATACAACCACAATGATATGATATTAGAAATCAATCACAAGAAAAAACCTGGGGAAAAAAACCCCACAAACACATGGAGGCTCAACAATATGCCACTAAATAGCCCATTGGTCAACAAAGAAATCAATGAGGAAATTAAAAAAATACATGGAAACAAATGACATTTAAAAGACAGCATATTGGGGCGCCTGGGTGGCTCAGCCATTAAGCATCTGCCTTTGGCTCAGGTCATGATCCCAGGGTCCTGGGATCAAGCCCTGTGTCGGGCTCCCTGCTCAGCGGGAAGCCTGCTTCTCCCTCTTCCACTCCCCCTGCTTGTGTTCCTGCTCCCGCTAACTCTCTCTCTGTCAAATAAATAAATAAAATCTTTAAAAAAAAAAAAAGACAGCATATCAAAATCTTTGGGACAGAATGAACATAGGGAAATCTAAAGCAATAGAGACTTACCTCAAGAAATAAGAAAAAGTTCAAATAAACAATATAACCTTACATCTAAAGGAATTAGAAAAACAAAAACAAAGCCCAACATTAGTAGAAGGAATTAATAATAAAGATCAGAGCAGAAATAAATGAAATAGAGACTAAAAAAGCAATAGAAAGGATCCATGAAACCAAGAGCTGATTCTTTGAAAAATAAAATTGCTAAAATTTTAACCAGACTCATCAAGAAAAAAAAAGAGAGAGAGAGAAAACACAAATAAATCAGAAAGGGAAATACAAAGAATTATACAGAGAATACTACAAAAAATTATATGTCAACAAATTAAACAACCTAGAAGAAATGGATAAATTTTTAGAAACCTACAACTTCCAAAACTGCATCAGGAAGAAATAGAAAATATGAATGGGCCAATTACTAGTGACAAAATTGAATCAGTAATCAAAAGACTCCAACGAACAAAAGTCCAGGACCAAATGGACTCACAGGTGAATTCTACCAAACATTTAAATAAGAGTAAATACCTATTTACTTCAAAGTATTCCAAAACAATAGACATGGAAGGAAGGTTTCCAAATACAAGACCAGCATTACCTTGATACCAAAACTAAACAAAGAGACTACAAAAAAACTATAGGCCAATCTCTCTAATGAACATCGATGCAAAACCCCTCAAAATATTAGCAAACCACATTCAACAATACATTAAAAGGATCATTGGCCATGATCAAGTGAGATTTATTCCAGGGATGCAAGGATGGTTCAATATTCATAAATCAATAAACATGATACACCACATCAATAAAATGAAGGATACAAATCATATAATCATCTCAATAGATGCATTAAAAAGCATTTTACAAAATTCAACATCTGTACATGATAAAAGCTCTCAATAAAGTGGGTGTAGAGGGAACATACCTCAACATAATAAAGTTCATAATGACATACTCACAGATAACATCACAATGATGAAAAACTGAGAGCTTTTCCTCTAAGATCAGGAACAAGATAAGGATGTTCACTCACCTTTTATTCAACATAGTACTGGAAGTCCTAGTCACAGCACTTGGATGAGAAAAATAAAAGGCATCCAAATTGGTAAGGAAGAAATTAAACTGTCACTATTTGTAGATGACATGATACTATTCATAGCCCTAAAGATTCCACCAAAAAATTATTAGATGTAATAAATGAATTCAGCAAATTTGCAGGATACAAGAATAATACACAGAAATTGGGTTATATATCTGCTCGCTAATAACAAAGAGAAATTAAGAAAACAATTTCATTTATAATTGTGCCAAAAAGAATAAAATGCCTAGGAATAAACAACCAAGAAGGTGAAAGACCTGTGCTCTGAGAACTATAAAACACTGAAGAAAGAAATTGAAGTTGACACAAACCGATGGAAAGATATTCCATACTCATGGATTGGTTGAATTAATATTATAAAAACCTCCATATTTGTCTTGATCCCAAAGCAATCTACAGATTTAATGCAATCCCTATCAAAGTAACAACACTATTCTTCACAGAACTAGAACATATCTATCCAAATTAGTGAAAATAATGGAGTTCTAACACTTTCCTGCCATAAATGGGAGCTTTCCAAAAGAACAAAAGAGCGTCTCAGTAGAAGTAACTTTCAGAAACAAAGACTTCAAGGTCTGTCATTTAATTTGAATTTTCAGCACAATATTAAGGGATACTTTTTTTTACTCGCCACCCACATGCAACTGATTGACGACATCCTTTATTGTTGTGGCCCTAAATGTTTTAAAGTGTTACTTTCACAGCTAAACATGCTCTAATCAGCTCAAGGTACATTTTATTATCCAACTTCCAGAGAAAGTGTTTTCAATATAAATGATACAAAATTTAATAAAACAATCTAATTAGATGTTGTACTTGAGGAAAATGCCTTTGAATGATACATTTTTAAGAAAGCCTGGGAACTCTGGTGATATACCTCATAGAAATGAGTTAATACAATGTTTTGTAAACCTGAAACACTTTATAAATGTTGGAGCAAAAATTTGGTATCTAATTTACTTTTCTTATGTGTATGTCAGGAAACAATTAAAAACTATGATTTCTCTGAGATCTTTTAAGTCTTCTATATATTCTAATTTCTTGATAGTTTTCTTTTCTCCTAGCATGTATCATTCACTAGAAGCCTGAAGTACTCATATAAAAAAAATAAATATTGCTTGTAGACATGCAGATGATTTCAAATATTTCTGCACTTCACGGTGAATTGCTCATTCACCTGAGTGTTTAACAGTGTCAATGTGCTCAACATTATCATATTTAATTGAATAGTTCAACAAGATAATATGCCAGGGCACACACCATCCTGTGAAATCATTCAATGCATTATGCTCACTATAAATAAAGCAACACTTAAATGTAATACAGGGGATGTAGAGGAAATTATACAAAAAAAGAGTGGAAGATAAGAAACAGAGGGAAGGTTGAGAGAAAAAATGTAGGTGGATGGATGTCTCAGAAGAGATTTCTGAAGACTGATAACACCAATTCTAAAACCTCATTTTATTGAATGACACTAAGAGTAAATCTAAAAATAAAAAGAGAGAGAATATGTTCAAATACTATGAACATGGCAAATGAGCACTGTTTCTAGTGCTTTTACCTAGACCAGGGTTGGTAGATAAACTTTCTGCAAAAGACCAGATAGCAACAATCACATGGCTTTGGGAGCCATATAAAAGCAGCCATAGATAATACATAAACAAATGAGTGTCTCTGTTCCAGCAAAACTTGATATACAGAACAGATGTTTGGCCATAGTCAGTTCACGGTCTTCTATCATTGATTCCTGATCTAGATAGTAAAGTCAACTCATCCCTGAGCTTGGATGGTCTAAAATAGCATGGAAAATAGTCAGGCCTTTCATTTTATTAGGGATCAAGTGACATCATTAGATGTCATTCTTTTCCTTTCATGGAATGACCTTGAAGCACATAGGACATCAGCTCTATGCAACTGCTTTCTGTTTTACTATCATTTCTGAATGATTTCAAGACCGCCATTCTTTAGGTATTTTGCATATTCTAATTCAATTGTCATTTCTAGATATTTCTTGACATTCATTATAGGAAAGAAGCTTAAAGGTGTTCCCTTCACCAATACAAATTTTATTTGTTCCTAGTACCCTGAATACCTCTTTATCCACTAAAGTACATAAAAGGTTTAAATGCAAATGAAAATTTTAAGTAATACAAAAGTAACATAATGTGTCAGGTTTTTTTAAGATCTGTTTTAAAATTTCAAGTTATGCAAATGAATCATATTCCATTATTAAAATTATTAAGATAATATATTACAGAATGACATCAGGATTATCTTTCTCTGTTCTATTTATTCTTTGGATATTGATCAAGGACAATATTTCTAATATTGTCACATTTCCTAACTTTTACTAGACTATGACTCATAATAATAGCATCTCCATGCTTCTGACTCCAGGGAACAAGACAGGTGCTCCTACAGATGCTTCCCAAAGCTGCTGAAAGTTGGCAAAAGACAGGAATCTGAGGGACCAGGTTTGCATTCCAACTTTTTCATTGGCTAACTGTGTGATCTCAGATAGATTATTTAATATCTCTGAATTTCATTTACCAAAGATGTAAGATGATGACAATAATGCCTAACACAGATGACTGTTGTGAAGATGAAGTAAGAAAAGTAAATAGCTTTTTCCACAGTTGGAGTCGAATATATGTTAATTCCCTTTCCTTCTTTCCCTATTTTAAATGGATGCTTCTTAGAGTGTAAAAATATCAGAAATCCTTTTTTATCAGAGGGATCAAATTTTTATTGTAATTAATCAGGGGAGCAATGGCCTAATTGGGACTTTACTTTGAAAAATGTGATTAAACATTATGGATATAGTTTTATCTTGTATTTTACAAAATAAATTTAATCCTGTAAGTACAACAATTTGCTAATTCTTAGAACAAAAGAAAGGACTGTGTTAATGGAGAGGGAAGTATATAATTATCTTGGATAAAATATATCATAATGTGATATGATATAGATGAGATCATTTCAAATTTTTAGCCCAAAGTAGTATTTTTCAAAAGAAATCAAGAGGATTTGAAACAAAAATCCTTCAAAATTGATAAATAATGGAAAAGGGTTAAGAAAACAAAGAACCACTTGCTGTTTAACCAATTATAGCATGCACCTCTATTTCAAATATTCCACATACCCTATTTTGGCTTGTAACCAAATTTTCTTAATTGCAGCAGTAAAATGTTAGATAAATTATGCGGGTATTTAAAGAAAAAAAACCTTTGTAAATGTTAGGTAGAAATAGTTTGACTGTTATCATTACATGCAAATTGTGAGAACAGCCATTTGAAACAATTTTATTGCTGAATGGTCTTTGTTTGGAAGGTACCAAAAAGTACTGGGAAAATATATGAAATGATATTTCTATAATTGTCCTTAGAAACTCACACTTGGCTATAATGATATGAACCATGATTAACCTTATTAATATAATTAACAAGTAACTAAAATATAATGCACAGCTTTCTCAGAATAATTAATTTACTTCAGTATTAAAAATGGGATTTTTTTGGACCTAATAGCAAGCACACAATATCTCTTAATGGATTTTAAAAATTGGCACAATTGTTAAAAAATAACAGGATAATTATAGAAGTTGAAAATATGAAGTTAAAAGTTATGGTATAGATATGAAGCACAGTAGTTATAGTTTTTGTTTAAGTCTTGGATTTGTAACATAACACATATGATTAAAAGTAATACAATGTACGTTCCATTCCCCTTGGACATATTCTTCTACTTTTTTTTTCTTCTTAGTGCATGCAATAGCACATAAATTTTGACACATTCTGAATAGACCAAGAGACTACTTGCTGTCACAATGAGTAGTTTGCTACCTAAAGTTAGAGTATTTATTTAGACATTAAATCAGTCCTCCCTCAATGAATTGAAAATTCAATTATAGTGAAACGAACAGGTTTGGTGACCCTTTCTATGATTACATCTTGCATATAAATGTATCTAAATCATAAATGACTATCATTTTGCTAAACAAGTGGGTATATTGGGCAACTGACTGCCCACTTAAGTTAAATTAGTACCGCATAAGCATTTTCATAAAATATGTAAATGAAATGAAACCTCTAGTTTAAAATATAAATGAAATCAGTGGAACCCTATGCTTTTTAATATTTATAAACCACATGATCATGAATCAAGTTGAATATGATCTTACAAATATAAATGTATAACTTGCAGGAAGTATCTAAAATTATACAAGGATTCTTACAGAGGCATTAAAATAATGTACCACATTATGCTATTTAAGAGGTCTCAAAATTTCAATAACATTTTGGACTGTAAAAAAGAGGAAAATTCTTAGCTAATCATTATTTTTTTTTTAAAGATTTTATTTATTTATTTGAGAGAGAGAGAATGAGAGACAGAGAGCATGAAAGGGAGGAGGGTCAGAGGGAGAAGCAGACTCCCTGCTGAGCAGGGAGCCCAATGCGGGACTCATTCCCAGGACTCCAGGATCATGACCTGAGCCAAAGGCAGTCGCTTAACCAACTGAGCCACCCAGGCGCCCCTTAGCTAATCATTATTATTGTCCAAAGGTTAAAACTGTTGTCTGATGAAAATTCATATATGCATACTAATGGGGTAAGAATAAAAAAATAGCATTATTTTTGCTACTTGGTAAAACTCAAGATAACCTTGAATTAGGAGATTCATAAGTAAAATTTGAGGAGAATGGATCAGGAAATACCCTTCAATATGGAATATGGCTTAGATTGGAGATAAGCAAAGTTCACTGCTATCTCAGAATAGTTTTAGGGCCTGTGAGGGAGGCTGGTTAAAATCAGATAGTTGAAATAGGGCTTCCAGGAAAAAAATTAAAAAAGGAATTGTTCAGCAGTCTATAAACAATTCAGGCCACCGTACTGAAATCATGTCCATCTAGCGCAAACCAATTAGTTACTGGCCAACATCAAGAAGACTGATCAAATCTGGCATTCCTCTGAATGCTTCAGTCCTGTGGATACAGCCCTTATCCAATTCCAACAGAAAACCCTCTGTGGCAAAAACAAACCTATCATTACAAGTTCAGTATTCTATTCCGAGAATCCTTCTAGATTTAATTCCTTACTGTTGTTATAGAACACAGAACTGCATTATTGAACATTTTTTTAATGCACTGTAGTTAAAATATAAGAATGTTTTCTCTGTTGGGAATAAATGGTTATTTTAAGTGTCAGAACTTTATGGTCCATTGATTATAGAGGTCTATAATCCTCAATATTGCAGCCTCCATTATTCTATGAACAATCACCTTTTTTAACCTCTGCACCATTTAGAGAAATAGCTAAAGGTTCATGGGATATTCTGAAAAACAAAAGTGAAAAGATATAGGACAGTTTAATAGTAACTTATAATTGGAAACCATTCATATTGTAACCTGTTTTGAAATACAAGCTTTTTGAGGGTAGGACTATGTGCTTTAAATGACAGCATATATTTGTATTTATATGAAACAAAAAGATTAGTAATTTTTAATATGTTTTGCTTATTTATATATATGAAATATAAGTATATAGTTTCATGTTTATATCTGCCTATTTATTATGAACGTTGACTTTAGAACCAATACATTTCTGTGTCAAATAAGCACAGATGACACTTCGGTCTGTTTCACATCCCCATGGGCCTTATGATGGCTTTCTGCATGGCATATAATGGTCTCTGTGACATTCAGGCTTGGATGTCATCCAACTTTTTAAAGCTAAATGTAGACAAGACTAAATTATTACTCATAGGGTCTCCTCAACATCAATCTTTATATTTCTCTCTAGTTCTTCCCTCTGACATCTAGTATATCCTCCTCAATGTCTCAGGGCTCATAACACTGAACTGATTTTAGATTCTGAGCTTTGTTTTTGATGTCCATATTAATCAGGTTGCAAAGTCATATTATTATCATCCTAGGAGCCTTTCTAGGATATATCTTACTGAGTCTCCAAGGGACAGAAAAACCTTCAGATGTGCTTCCATTGTTTCTTGCCAGGATTACCGTAATTCATTATATTCTGGCCTACCTGTCACCTCTACTCTTGGCTGCATAAAGCTAGTGCAGACTCTGTTAATGTGTAAAGGCATACAAAAACCTAGAATACCTGATCACATTACTTCAGTAAAGAGGAAATTCTGCTTGCCTCTAGGAAAGCTGTGGACTGTGTTTAAGCCTTTATTCCATACAGACATGACGGGCTTCTGAACTATAGTCAAGTGACTTGCTGTCACTAATTGCTATTTTTCTTTAGGAAAAGTGCCAAGTATTGAAAGCATTCATTTCCAAAAGCAAGTTTACCTCATAGAAAACATAATAGTTATGATCCTGAAGGAATGAATAATTAACATTTTATAAATTGATTCCCATTTTTTTTTTGTGAACCTGGGAAGAGGCTTATTATATAAAAGAATCTTGTTAAAAATCACATATTATTTTGTAATGCAAATAATCACTCCTATGTTTATTTGTATTGTAAATTTAAAAGTTAGTATTAGGGTATTGGGTTTAATAAGGCAAGGAACACCTGCATTGATGCTGTAGGAAGAATGAAGGGGGGGAATCAGAGGGGGAGATGAACCATGAGAGACGATGGACTCTGAAAAACAAACTGAGGGTTCTAGAGGGGAGGGGGGTGGGGGGATGCGTTAACCTGGTGATGGGTATTAAAGAGGGCACGTACTGCATGGAGCACTGGGTGTTATACGCAAACAATGAATCATGGAACACTACGTCAAAAACTAATGATGTAATGTATGGTGATTAACATAACATAATAAAAAACAAACAAACAAACAAAAAGAGTTGGAGGCCCCATCATATGTCACATTGAACATATAAAATGTGCTTCATCCCACATCAAGTATTTTTTTACTGAATTTGAAACAATTTCGTTTGCTTTCACAATTATTTGGCTATGGCTGATAATTTATAGTTGGCTATGATTCCCTAGCCATCAATGTCTGTAATCAAGAATTCCTGCAAAGTACAAGAATCTTACCTTACAGATTACTTTCAAAGATAATAAAATTTTTATGAATACTGAATTTAACAATTTGTGAAGTTTACATAATATTCTACTGTTGGGACAATTAAACATTTATTTCAATTTAAAAAAAAAAAGAAAGAAACAATCACCTCTGTTTCAGTCTTCATTCTGAGTCATGAAAAAGTGCTGAAGGAAAGCTAGCAATGCAGGGACAGATTTATAAGGTTGTTTCTCATCTAGCCACTCACAGAAATTGACCAAAGTGAACAATAAAATATATCCACATTCTATTTCAGATGTGATCAGCTTGTATACAGTATTTACATTTCTTCATTCTGGGGCTTATTTCAGCTTGTTATGCCGTTCCAGTGTCAAAAGATCATTAGAAATCTCTTTTTGTGACTAAAGTGCTTTACTTACTTTATCTTCTATGTCAAAGCTGACTTTGAAGGTTCTTGAATGTGATAAGAAGGGTATTCCTCCACATCAAATCCATAACAGATATACAAAAGGAGAAGGCATAAGACATACTATAAGCTCTCCATAGCCATACCCCTTACCTATTTCTTATGTTTATCAGTTCTATTGAAGGCATCTGCTATGGTAGACTTCCAATATTATATCAATATAGGCATGTTGTTATGCAGCATTGTAATTAATCTGTCAAAAACACTTCCCCAGGTAATAAATCTGAAAAAATGGCAATACTTCCCAGAATCATCACTTGCTTTAGGAACTGGAATACTAAAGGGAAGCAAAAAGCAAAATGCATACCCTCACTAATGTTCAGGACAGGCAGTGAGGAGCCAGAGATGCTGTTTAGGATAAGAAGTATTTTGAAACTAAAATCTTCCTTGAGATAAAAGATATTGAGCTCCTCTTGAAAATCAGTGGTGACATATTATCTAAAATCACTACCTGTTATCCAATTTTTGGAATTGACTAAGTAGCAGGTAGGGAGCAAACTTTGAAAAATCGACCCTTTATACACCTGTATTTTATCAAAATAAAGGTAAAAAGCTTCTGTAAGAGTAATAATTAGCAGTGTCCTGAAGTAATGGAAATCTTACCCTTCGTAGTCTTAAATCCAGGATCAATCTCTCCTCTTATTAATAGCCCCCTTCTTCAATTACTTCCCTTACACTTTCCAAAAAAGTAAGAGTTAAAACAGTAAAAGCAAAGGTTGCATCTTCCTTCATTATGAATTTTTCTCCTCTATGAGATCCTCCATCTTCCACACCATCCATACCATTGGCAGGAAAGTTGTCATGTTTCCAAATTTCAGTTGATCATAAAAACTTGTTCTCCCTTCTACATGTGTCAGAAATATACCTACTAAGATATTTTGAGAATTCCACACACTGCAAAGGATTCTGAGTAAAAGGACTGAACAGCTTTCTTTTCCTAAGACATCAGGAAAAACTAGAAATCCTTATGTTGCAAATAAATTTATAATGTCCATTCATTTCTTCATTTATTAATAAAGCACTATTTATTAAGTGATATTAGAATATCTATAAGACAACCAAGTACATTTTTAGTGTCATCAAAGTAGGATCACCAAAAATATGAGAAAAATTCTACTGTTTACCATGTTATTTATTCAAAATAGTTATCATGATAAAGATAAGATTTTTATTTACTTCAAACTTATTTTGTAGTTTCATATATCTTTTTTTTTTAAAGATTTTATTTATTTATTTATTTGAGAGAGAGAGAAACAGCATGAGAGGGGAGAGGGTCAGAGGGAGAAGCAGGCTGCCCGCTGAGCTGGGAGCCTGATGTGGGACTCGATCCCAGGACTCTGGGATCACAACCCGAGCCGAAGGCAGTCGCTTAACCAACTGAGCCACCCAGGTGCCCGTTTCATATATCTTAAATAATATTTGGTGGAGGAGAGTTCCACCCTCTTATCAATGCTTAGGGCCTCTGGAGTCTTTGTCTAGACTTGCAGACACCATGACAGGAAGTGGCATAAGACTGTGAATCAGACATACGAGGTCTCTGTTCTCAAGAACATTGAAAAAAAATTAAAGACAATTACAGATTGTGATAAATACCATCAGATAATAATAGAAGATGGGGAACCTGCCTTAGATGCAGTAGTTATAAAGGCCCTGAAAACAACATTTAAGCTGATAACTAATGGGTGATAATAAACTTTTCTTTCAGAGAGATGGGACAATAGCACCTTCACAGTTGTTAGGAGCCACAGTAAAAGTCCAATGAAGGGCAGGGGTGTGTGAAAAGATAAAGGAAAATAAGTAAGAACACTGTGGTCAAAGACTATTGACTAAGTGAAGAAAGGGCCAAGATGAATTTGGAGAGGGAGGCAGGACAAATGAGGACCCATGAACTAAATAAATCTGTGATAAGTGGTTTCAATATTGTTGTAATAGAAATGGAAAGTATTGAAACAATTTAGCAGAAAAGCCAAAGTGACATGATCTATGATCTTAACAAATCATTCTGGCCGCTGAGGGTAGATTTGAGAAATAACACAGATGAGAATCCTCAACTTCTAGTTTGAAAAATTGAGTGGATAATTGTTTCTTAAGAAACAATAAAACTTCTGAGATAGGGAGTCTGAAGGAGAAAGATAAATGAAACAAGTAACGAAATACAAGACTTTCTTTTAGACAAGTTGAGTTTGAGAAGTTTATGAAAAGATAAGAAGTAGGTAGTTTGGATATTGAAGTCTGGAATTTAAAGATGCCAAAGCTTAAAATAGAAATTTGGAAGTCTATACCATGTACAGTATATTTAGAACTAAAGGCTTGGAGGACATCTCTAGGAAGTCCTAGAGATGAGAAGAGAAAAATAATATGGACCAACCCCAAGGTACTCCATTATGTAGAGGCCAGGAAAGGAGACTGATTACTAAAATAGGAGAAGAGGCAAGAGAAATGAAGATTAAGTGATGAGAGAGTCTCAAGAAGAAAAGAGTGGTCAAATGTTGTTGTATGTTTAATGAAAGTAAGAAGTGAGAATTGTCCATTAGACTTGGCTAATGGGCCATGGCTGTCATTGGTATCAGAGATAAGGCATGGTGGAGATAAAAATCAGAAGGAGGGTATGGTGTTAGATAATGAACTGTGGATGAGGAAGTGGAGATTAATAGGTTAGGCTTAATCCCTACATTGTGGATGTGTTATTTCAAAGCAACATACATGTAAATGAAACTAAGGACTAAACAGAAATGTTACTATAAAGTATTAAATAATGGCACAAAGCAGAGGGTGCCTCTTCCACACACCTATGCTGCCCAGTTCTGTACCGTACTCTAGGTTGATTTTAAGGGTTAAAAAATACAAGAGTGCAGAGAGAATTTAAATTCATGTGATTTATTTTTCAGATAATAGCAGTTCTTCATTCAGCTGCCCATTTAAGGATGAATAAATAAACAAATAAAAAGCACCTATAAGCTATTTTTGCAAAAAAAAATCTGCAACAGAAAGAAGAAAATAAGTATAGTGTGATGTCTACAGATGAAATATATTACCCAATTATATAACATTTTAGATGATAAGCATTGGGCACTCTTAAGAAATGAAAATATTTTTAAAAGATAAAAGAAAACAGACTGAATAAAAACTAAGTCAGAGGATCTAAAGAAAATACTTTTAAGGAAAGAAATCATGTCATCATAAAATTTAAATATTATTACAAACAGTCAAATGAAGAATAAAGAATGCTGAAAACTGAACCTATGATATGGAGAACAATCTTGAGAAAAGCACAGGCAAATATAAATTGTCAAAACCAATCAGAAAGGAGAGTATACAATTAAATCCAACAAATACTGAATTTGTGTATCTTAAGAAGAGAATGAAATAGAAAAATATGCTCAACTGCCTAACAAGCACAAGGATGTTTACAAGTATGGGTTTTTCCGATTATGCAACAATGCTTTCACCGGAGGTTCTTTCCACAGATCTGTTTGTAGCTTCAGGTGAGACAAGAATATTGAAATATGGCTAGATATATTTAGGTAGCAAGAATTGGCTGTTTTATGGTTCAGAAAAGAGGCATTTGAAAAGCAGGTAATTGCTCCCTTTTTTTCAGTTTTCTTAATGGAAAGATAGAAATAATTAAAATTTAAAATTCCAAATTAAAACATAATTGAGTGGGTAAGTACCCTGCCCTATCTTGTCTTTATTGATGAGTTAATATTTACTGTTACTTATACCTAAATCTAAGATGATGTGGTCTAAAACTGGAAGTGCTAATAGTAGTTATAAAAATATTATGGAAGAAGTAAATAGTAGACCTATTTAGTTGGATAGTAACTGAAGATGACAACCACATCCAGACCTTCAGAGAAGTCTTGCAGTTCTCTTTCACCATAAATAGTGGCTGAGAGAAAGCAACAACGACAACAACAACAAATATATATATATAAAAATAATATTTATAAACTTTAACCACACAAATTCCTCCTATTTAGACAGGCAAACTATGCAATAAATTTGCAAACCTGTTTGAAATGGATACTTTTCTTTAGAAACTATGAATCATCAAATGTGACTCAAGAAAAACCAAAAAAAACAATAATGATGGAAGAAACTAAGAAAGTTGTTAATCATATCTCAGAAATATACTGGCAAATATTATTATAATTCTTCTAAATCTATTAAGAAGGGGCTCCTGAGTGACTCAGCTGATTAAGTGGTTAAGCAGCTGACTCTTGATTTTGGCTCAGGTCATGATCTCCTGGTGGTGAGATAAGAGTTCACAAGGGGCTCTGTAATCAGTGGGAAGTTGGCTTGAGGATTCTCTCTCCCCTTCTCTCTCTCCACCCCTCCCCACGCTCATGAGCTTGCCCACTCACTCTCTCAGATAAATAAATAAATAAATCTTAAAAAAAAACTATGAAGGAAAGCTTTCTAATTAGTTATGGAGATTTTATATGTCTAATATCAAAGCTTTATAAAAATAAACAAATGATATGGAAAGTTTATTTTTTAATATTAGAGTCAAAGTTCTCAATAAACCAACAGCATATAAATTTAATCATATTAAAATATAATCAAAAATGAATTTAAAAATTCCAGTAACTCAAATACTATTTATTCATTCCTCAATAGGTCAGAGAATAAACTATAAGATCATTTCAAAAAAAAGGTCTAGTACAGGATAAAATTCAAAATCCATGCTAGAATTTTAAAAAATTAAATATTACTTAAAAAACAATATAAATCAGTATTATGCTAAATCCACCATAACCAGGAATAAGAAAAAATTATACTTTCATATTACCTTACAAAAAGCTATCAAAGCAACTCAAGATGAACATAAAGGCAACAATAAGACACACACATTGAAAATGAGGACAAATTATCATTGTTAGCAAATAATATTTTTATCTATCTAAAAAAGGCAAAGAAAGAAAAAACTTAAAAGAATTAGAGTTCTTTATGATGATAGTAAAACTAATATTTGAAAAACAATTATTTTCATATATACCAGTCAAGTATAAAATGTAATATGAAAATAATAATTCCCATTGCCCAAAAATATATAAAGATATCAAATTTCTCAAAATAAATTTAATAAGAAATCTATAGAAATCTGTAGAGAAATAGCATTAAACTAACTTAGGGACATAATGCAGTATGAATGGAAATATAAAGTTCTGTTTTTAAAGAGGCAGAATTATGAGCACTGGGTGTTATATGCAACTGAGGAATTACAGAACTCAGCATCTGAAACAAATGATGTACTAGATGTTGGCTAATTGAATTTAAATAAAAAAAACTTCTATCTTCATGAAAATACATACATACATACATACATACATACATAGGCAGGATTGTAAACTTTCCAAATTGGAAATTCTAATACAAATTTCAATAGATTTTTTTTTTGGAGGAAAGTTGAAAAAATGTGCCCAGTGTTTTTATGAAAAATAAATAAATAAGCAAAGACTGAAAAAAACTATATTTACCCTAGCATGTATTAAAATATAGAGAAATGTAACAATTTAATATAGTGATGTTTACAAAAAAACAAAGCAATGGAATAGAAAACAAAATTCAATAAAAAACTAGAATAATCCCCTTAATATTTAATATCATAGAAAATCAGTACTTCAAATCAATATCAATACTCAAAATCTTAGGAAAATGATAAATTTTTAGAAACTGGACTCTAATTTGGGAAAAAATTGTAAAGTAAATTCATTTTACTTTTGTTTCACAATTTTGACATAGGTTTTAATATAGTATTTTAGCCTTAAAATTCCACTTTTTGGAATTTAAGAATCAAAACACATTATAAGTTAGAAATATATTTATCTTAGCGTTATCAGTAAAACAATGGAATTAAAATACATATATTGATTAAAACACATTATTGTACATAAAATATGGACAATAGTTAATGTGATTTTATAGAACATTTATACAGTGTGCATTAAACAAAAAAGACAAGTTCAAAAAAAGACGTGATATTTTTTTCTAGCTAGAGTGTTTGAATGATGGTTTTTATTTTAATGACACATTAGATTTAATATAATTAGCATCTATTTGTGAAAAGGAAATAATTACATACTATTATTTCTTTTAGAGACAAGCATTCCAACCCAGGATTAACCACTTAGAACATATGTGATCTTGGGCAAATCAATTAACCTTGGGGAGTCTCAGTTACTTCAGCTAATAGTAAAAAAAAGAATGGTTATACTGCTTACCTGTTATATGTAATAATATATGTGTAATATATATTGTGTCATGAGAATTTATTAGTAGAAAACATCCTCTTATATAACTCTACTAAGAAATATCTGACATACAAAATGAGATCATTAAGATATGGGGAATATATAATCTGAAAGTAATCATTTTTCAGTATTGACTATTTTAAATTTGGAAAATGAATCTGTACTAGGGTACAGAAGTGTATTTTCGAAAAAGCTTTATGGACTTTTCTGAATTGCATCAAGAAAAATTGCAAGATTCTTCTACAATAAATTCAAAAAAACCTAATATCATTTGACACTAATATTAAAATACAGACAAGCATACAATTAAGGTGGATGGGGTTCTTAAGAAAATAAATATATAGCTTTAAGCTTTATCAACCTCAAAGATTTGACAATCCCAGTACTAGAAAGTCAAGTAATGATAAATTTACATATTTATGTAAGAAAAGTTTGGTCCTAAAGTTATTGTGGGTTTTTTTTCTAAGATTTTTTATTTATTTATTTGAGATAGTGAGAGAGAGAGAGAGAGAGAGAGAGTGCACGAGTTGGGGGGAGGGGCAGAAGGCGAGGGTGAAGCAGGCTCTCCACTGAGCAGGGAGCCCAATGCAGGGCTCCATCTCAAGACCCTGGGATCATGACCTAAGCCAAAGGCACATGCCCAATGGACTGAGCCACCTAGGTGCCCCCTAAAGTCATTGTTTGATAACGAGACTATTTCATAAACCTTTGCCCACAGATTGCACATCTACAAGAATACATATCTTTATCTCTGTCATATATACTCTGGTTTCTCTTCAGATCGTATAAATCTTTCGCCTTTTATCTCTGTCATACATGTTAGGGAAGAAATTGTGTAGGGAAGGGGTTTGTTTTTGTTTTTTAATTGCCTTTATGATGAACTGTGATTTTATGGAGATTCACTAAGGTATCTTTGATGGAACCAACATTTTTGAGGGTTGGCACAGACTAAGGATGAGAAGAAATAAATTAATTGTCAATCTTACCAAGTGGGCATCATGGTTACTTTAAAAAAAAAGACATTAAATACAAACATTTGCACTGGTATTATCTACCTATAGTTTCAATTTTTATAGTTTTTCAACTATTTTATATCAACTTTTTAAAAATGTGTATATTGATAAGGTCAGTAAAGCTTATGAATAAGAAAAAGGTTTATGTCAAAAGGACCTTAGCTGTTCTTCACTGAGATAGGTGACAATTTATCTAAATATGAGGTGCCTTGCTTGTAAGATGGGTAACGTATGAGTATTTGCCACATATGATTGTGGGGAGAATTAAATAAAACTGGCACAAAAGCAGCAACAGTAAAAATTAAATATTTTTAGTAATATTAGTGATAATTATGTAGCATCCTTTGGTTCTTTATCTATTCCTGAAAAAGTATGTTGTAATTTGGAAATAAATATTCTTCAAGTGTAAATTTTATCAATAATTTAAATGTGAACTCTGTAAGGAAAAGACCATTGTATTGATTAGTAGTTAAACAACGTGTTTCAATTGCAGTTCTTAGCTATATAATAAGACTAGCTATCCATTTTCCTGCATTTAATAAGAATGATATGCATATACAGAGGGTTCCCAACCTATGATGGTTCAATTTATTATATTTATTTTGACTTTACCATGGTGTGAAAGCAACATACTGTTGTAAGTAGAAACTGTACCTTGAATTTTGAATTTTGATCTTTTCCCAGGCTAGTGATATGCCGTATAGCACTCTCTGGTGATGCTGAGCAATGGCAGTGCATGCAGCTCCCAGTCAGCCACGTGATCACAACCATTCTGTACCCACAAAACCCTTCTGTTTTTCACTTCCAGTATAGCATTCAATAAATTCCATGAGATATAGAATAGGCTTTGTGTTAGGTGATTTTGCCCAACTATAGGCTAATGTCAATGTTCTGAGCACATTTAAGGTAGGCTAGGCTAAGCTATGATGTTCATTAGATTAGGTGTATTCATGCATTTTGACTTGTGATATTTTCAACTTATGATAGGTTGATCAGGATGTAACCCCATTGTAAGTCAAGGAAGACCTGTACAGATGGTTGGGATGGATGAATGGATGGATGGATGGATGGATGGAGAGATATAGATAGACAGATCTCAAATCTCAAATACCCTGTAAACTTTCAGTGTTATTTTAAATATCACTTTAGACTTTGGTAGTAATAGCTGCAAAGCATTAAAATTAAAAAAGTAAAAGGTACAATATTATATAAATAAAACATTATTTAAAGAGTGTTTCAGATGAATAAAATGGTCAGAAATATATTCTTCAAATTTCCAATGGTATTTGACTCAGAAGTAAAAACCTAAAAACAATGTGATTTTTTTCCTTCAAAGTTTAATAAATTTTTTATTATAGAAATACTGACTCTTAAAATGTTTAGTAGTAACTTTAATTTGTGTATTAGTTTTAACTTTCATACTATTCATTTCTGTTACAGCACTTTTTCATATTATTTTTCCTATTACTACTAAACTCTCAAGAAAAGACACATATGAACACAGATCAAACAATATTTTCTTTGTACTCTTAAATCTCTACTCAATTTCTTTGAATCATAACCTCTAAACTCCTAAAATGTTTTGACGGCAACAGTTACATATTCAAAAGTTTTTAAGTAGTGGAAAAGATTAATCTATAAATAATGTTATATGGATTTCACAGTATCCCATGTACCATGACTAATAAATATGAAAATGGAGCACAGACAAAATTCTGACTACATATCAAATACATATAAATTTGGATTAACATACATGTTTAGACCCCAGATTGCAATTATGAAGAGTATATTATTATATAAAATAAACATCACATAATTGGTGTTTTTATCTCCTAAGACTTTCTTAAACACAGCAGACAAATCTAGGCAATTGATCTTACCACATAAATTTTTATGTGAATGCTGGATAAACTTAAATGCTTATGGAAACTCTGGTATATTTAACTACATAATAATTAAAGTTTCTCCTTCAAAAAGGCAATCTCCATAATGTAAAATAAAAGACAAAATAGCAAATTGGGGGAAACACTTGCTACATATATAGCAAGCAAAGGGTTAATACTTTAGTGTAAAGAAAACATTTCGTAATCAATAGAAAGTTTAAAGTTCCCATAGCAAAACAAACATCAGTCAAGAGGAAGAAATTTTCAGCGAAAAATACAGAAATGTCCATACTACCCAAAGCCATGTATAGATCTAATGCAATCCCATTCAAGATTCCAATGGCATTTTTTAATAGAAATAGAAAAAAAAATCCTAAAATTTGTATGGAACCACAAAACACCCCTAGTAGCCAAAGCAATCCTAAGAATGATGGACAAGGTGGGAAACATCACACTTCAGATTTCAAGCTATATTATAAAACTATAATAATCAAGACAGTATGGTACTGGCATAAAAACAGACACATAGACCAATGGAACAGAATCAAGAGCTCAGAAACAAACCCATGCATATATAGTCAACAAATATTTGACAAGGGAGCCAAGAAAACTTGGTGGAGAAAAGATAGTCTCTTCAATTAATGATACTGGGAAAATTGAATATTAATATGAAAAGAATGAAACTGGACCTCTACCTTCTACTACTCATAAAAATTAACTCAAAATGGATTAAAAACTTAAATGTAAGACTGTAAACTATAAAAGTACTAGAAGAAAACAGGAAAAAGAACTTCTTGACATGAGCCTTGGCAATGATTTTTTTGGACCTACAGCATAAGCAACAAAATAAAAAATAAACAAATGAGACGACATCAAACTAAAAAGCTTCTGCACAGCAAAGAAATAATCAACAAAACGAGAAGATAATCTTTGAATGGAAAAATTGTAAATCATATATCTGACAAGGGGTTAGTATCTAAAATATATAAAGAACTCAACTCAATAGCAAAAAAAAAAAAAAAAAAAAAGTCCCCAAATAATTCAATTAAAAATAAGCAAAGGACCTGAAGACATTTTTCCAAAAAACATATATGAATAGCCAACAGGTACATCAAAAGTGATCAACATAACTAATCATTCAATTAGCCTCTTAGAATGAGCATCATCAAAAAGAAAAGAGATACAGGAAACAAACAGGGTTGCTGGAGTGGTGGGGGGTGGGAGGGATGGGGTGGCTGGGTGATAGACATTGGGGAGTGTATGTGCTATGGTGAGTGCTGTGAAGTGTGCAAGACTGTTGAATCACAGATCTGTACCTCTGAAACAAATAATACAATATATGTTAAAAAAAAAAAAAAAGAAGAATATAGCAGGAAGGGAAGAATGAAGGGGGGGAAAAAGGAGGGGAGATGAACCATGAGAGATGATGGACTCTGAAAAACAAACAGAGGGTTCTAGAGGGGAGGGGGTTGGAGGATGGGTTAGCCTGGTGATGGGTTTTAAGGAGGGCACGTTCTGCATGGAGCACTGGGTGTTATACACAAACAATGAATTGTGGAATACCACATCAAAAACTAATGATGTGGGCGCCTGGGTGGCTCAGTCGGTTAAGTGACTGCCTTCGGCTCAGGTCATGACCCCAGGGTCCTGGGATCAAGTCCCACATCAGGCTCCCTGCTCTGCGGGGAGCCTGCTTCTCCTTCTCCGCCTCCCCCTGCTGGTGTTCCCTCTCTCGCTGTGTCTCTCTCTGTCAAATAAATAAATAAAATCTTTAAAAAAAAAAAACAAAACTAATGATGTAATGTATGGTGATTAACATAAAAATAAAAAAATTTTAAAAAAAGAATATTTAGCACCTAAAAAAAAAAGAAAAGAGATAATAATGTTGGTGAGAATATGAAGAAAAAGGAACCACGTGCACTACTGGTGGGACTGTGAATCGGTACACCTTCTATGGAAAACAGTATTAAGGCTCCTCAAAAAATTAAAAATAGAACTACCCTACTATGATCCAGCAATTACACTTCTGGGTATATGTCTGAAGGAAACAAAAAGACCAGGTTGAAGAGATATCTGCACCCCATGTTTATAGCAGCATTATCCACAGTAGCCAAGACATTGAAACAACCTAAATATCCATAAATGGGTAATGGAAAAGAAGTTGTGGTAAATAGAGACAATGGAATATTATTCAGCCACAAAAAGAAGGAAATCCTGCCATTTGTGACAACATGGATAGACCTTAAGGGTATTATGCTAAGGGAAATAAGTTAGAGAAAGACGAAGACAAAACAAAACAAGCTCATAGAAAATGAGAATAATATTTGTGGTTCATGGAGACGGGATGAGGGATTGGGCAATTGGATGAAGGTGGTCAAAAAATACAAACTTGTTATAAGATAAATACTGGGAATATAATGTACAACATGATGACTACAGTTAAAACTACTCAATGGTATACTTATTTGAAAGTTGTTAAGAGAGTAAATCTTAAGAGTTGTCATCACAAGGAAAAAGCATTTTTTTTTCTTTTTTTTGTGTGTATATATATATATATATATATACAAAAATATACATATATATATGAGATGATGGATGTTAACTAAACTTACTGTGGTGATCATTTCACAGTATAAGTCAAGTCATTATGCTGTAAATCTTAAACTTATACAGTTTGAATCTCAATAAAACTGAAAAATAAATGTATGAAAATGGTAAAGTGCACAATAAGCAAATAAATGTAAAAAAATGAGATTTTGAAATTTCATTATCAAATTGGCAAAGATTAAAATGTATATGATCAATCAATAATTAAATGTGAACACCTTATGGTATATTAACATGGTGAACTGTTAAGTGTCCATTAAATAGAGTGAACTAGCACTATAACATTTGACTTGGATTGATTTAAAATTTCTAGGTATACTTAGTGAGAAAAACAAGATGCCATCAAGGATATAGCATATTAATTATTCTGTAAAAACAAGAGAGAAATGTCTCTATAAATTAGATAAACAGGTATTTTTATGTATGGGATATGCATGAGTGTATATAAGTATATATTTATGTAAATTTAGAGATGCATATATATTTATTTATATATAAGTTTATACATGTATAAGTGTGCATATTATGAAAGGATTTATAAATATATACAGCTGGCTGTATATTATGGTATCTGTTCGTGGTGTGGGTATGGAAATATGGGAAAACTGAATGAAAAGAATAAAGGTTGGAAGAGTTAAAAATAAATACTCTTTAAAAAGTAATGGCACAGGGGGGCGGAGCAAGATGGCGGAGCAGTAGGAGACCTGGATTTCGTCTCCTCTCAGGAATTCAGCTGGATAGGGATCAAACCATTCTGAACACCTACAAACTCAACAGGAGATGGAAGAAAAGAATAGCAACAACTCTCTCATCAGAAAAGCGACCACTTTCTGGAAGGTAGGACGTGCGGAGAAGTGAATCCGCGGCGATATTCGGGAGGATAGGCGGCGGGGGAGGGGCCTCCGTCGGCCGCTTCTGGCAAGTGATAGAGCCGCGGAGCACAAAATCGGAACTTTTAAAAGTCGGCTCTGCTGAGAGACGTCACTCTGGTGGCTAAGCGGGGGGTGGAACCCTCTGGGACAGTGTGGTCTCAGGACCCTCGGGGTCACAGAAAGACCGGGGGTGCCTGAGTGTGGCAGAGCTCCCAGGTAACGGAGCAGGGAAGCCGGCTGCAGAGGCGGAGCCCAGGCGCGGGCTCTCAGCTCGGGGTTGCCATAAACTGTGATCCGCGGCACAGTCGGGCCCCTGCTCCTCCAGCAGGGACCCAACAAGCGGCAGATCCAGGGAGACTCACCTTCCTCCCCCGGGAGGAGCCGCGCGGGAGGGCACCGCAGGGATCTGCTGGGTTTGGAGACTCCACACGGGGTCGGGTGCCAGAGATAGAAACGCGCGGTCACAGGCCGGGTGAGCACGGAGTGCGGCCGGAGACAGGGAGCCGGGAGTGACTGACGGCTTTTCTCTGGGGGCTCACTGGGGAGCGGGGCCCCGAGTTCTCAGCTCCTCCTGGGCGGAGATTAGGAGGCCGCCATTTTCACTCTCCGCCTCCAAAGCTGTATGGAAAGCTCGCAGGGAACAAAAGCCCCGGAGAGCAAACCCGAGCAGATTACTTAGCCGGGAGGGGGCAAGGGCGGGGCAATTCTGCCTCCGGCAGAGACATTTGGAAACCACGGCAACAGGTCCCTCCCCAGAAGATCAGCGAGAACAGCCAGCCAAGACCAAGTTTACCGATCAATGAGAACGGCAGAACTCCAGCGCTAGGGGACTACTGCACATAGAATTCACGGCTTTTTTACCATGATTCTTTAGTCTTTTAAAGTTAATTTTTTTTAACTGTCTTTTTGTCTTTTTATTTCTTTTTGAATTTTTTCTTTTTCCCTTTTTCAACCAACATCTTATCAATCCCTTTTTTTAAAAAAAAACATTTTTATTTTTCATTTTTAGAGTCATATTCTATCCCTTCATAGTAGTTACCCATATTTTTGGCTTATATATATAAGTTGTTCTCTCTTTAAAATTTTGAGATAGTTTCTTCTAACAGATTAAAATATGCCCTAAATCTCTAGTATATGGTGTCTTCTATTCCCCTGCCTGATCACATCCTCTCCCTTTTTTTTTCTTCTTTTTCTTTTTTCTTTTTTAAATCCTCTTCTTTCTTTTTCCAAACAACTTCTTATCAATTCCTTTTATAAAATTTTTTATAATTTCCATTTTTACAGTCATATTCCATCCCTTCATCATATCAACTCTTATTTTTGTACATATATAAGTTTTTCTTTCTTTAAAATTTCGGGAGGCACTTTCTTCTAAAAGACCAAAATACACCCCAAATCTAGTGTGTGGCACTGATCTATATACCAGCCTGATCATATTTGATCACATTCTGGGGTGTTTTTGGTGTTGTTGTTTTGTTTTGTTTGTTTTTGTTTTTATCTTTATCTTTTTCTTTTTTTTCTTTTTCTCTTTTCTCTCTTTCCCTTTCTTATCCCACTGCTTCGGGTCTTTTCTGATTTGTTTAGAGTATATTTTCTGGGGATGTGGTTACTCTGTTAGCATTTTGTTCTCTCATTAATCTATTCTCCTCTGCACAAAATGACAAGACGGAAAAAATCACCTCAACAAAAAGAACAAGAGGTAGTACCGACTGCCAGGGACCTACTCAATACGGACATTAGTACGATGTCAGATCTAGAGTTCAGAATCATCACTTTAAAGATACTAGCTGGGCTTGAAAAAAATATGGAAGTTATTAGAGAAACCCTTTCTGGAGAAGTAAAAGAGCTAAAATCCAACCAAGTAGTTCAAAAAGGCTATTAATGAGGTGCAATAAAAAATGGGGGCGCTAAGTGCTAGAATAAATGAGGCAGAAGAGAGAATCAGTAATATAGAAGATGAAATGATGGAAAATAAAGAAGCTGAGAAAAAGAGAGATAAACAACTACTGGATCACGAGGGCAGAATTCGAGAGATAAGCGATACCATAAGACGAAACAACATTAGAATAATTGGGATCCCAGAAGAAGAAGAAAGAGAGAGAGGGGCAGAAGGTATAATGGAGCAAATTATAGCAGAGAACTTCCCTAATTTGGGGAAAGAAACAGGCATGAAAATCCAGGAAGCACAGAGAACCCCTCTCAAACTCAATAAAAATAGGTCAACTCCCCAACATCTAATAGTAAAACTTATGAGTCTCATAGACAAAGAGAAAATCCTGAAAGCAGCTCGGGAGAAGAGATATGTAACCTACAAGGGTAGAAACATTAGATTGGCAACAGACCTATCCACAGAGACCTGACAGGCCAGAAAGGACTGGCAGGATATATTCAGAGCACTAAATGAGAAAAATATGCAGCCAAGAATACTCTATCCAGCTAGGCTGTCATTGAAAATTGAAGGAGAGATAAAAAGCTTCCAGGACAAACAAAAACTAAAGGAATTTGCAAACACAAAACCAGCCCTACAGGAAATCTTGAAAGGGGTCCTCTAAGCAAAGAGAGAGCCTAAAAGCAACATAGACCAGAAAGGAACACAGACAATATACGGTAACAGTCACCTTACAGGCAATACAATGGCACTAAATTCCTATCTTTCAATAGTTACCCTGAATGTAAATGGGCTCAATGCCCCAATCAAAAGACATAGGCTAACAGACTGGATTAAAAAACAAGACCCATCGATATGCTGTCTGCAAGAGACTCATTTTAGAACCAAAGACACCCCCAGATTGAAAGTGAGGGGGTGGAAAACCATTTACCATGCTAATGGACACCAAAAGAAAGCTGGGGTGGCAATCCTTATATCAGACAAATTAGATTTTAAACCAAAGACTGTAATAAGAGATGAGGAAGGACACTATATCGTACTTAACGGATCTATTCAACAAGAAGATCTAACAATTGTAAATATCTATGCCCCTAACATGGGAGCAGCCAATTATATAAGGCAATTAATAACAAAAGCAAAGAAACACATCAACAACAATACAATAATAGTGGGGGACTTTAACATCCCCCTCACTGATATGCACAGATCATCTAAGCAAAAGATCAACAAGGAAATAAAGACTTTAAATGACACACTGGACCAAATGGACTTCACAGACATATTCAGAACATTCCACCCCAAAGCAATGGAATACACATTCTTCTCTAGTGCCCATGGAACATTCTCCAGAATAGATCACATCCTAGGTCATAAATCAGGTCTCAACCAGTACCAAAAGATTGGGATCATTCCCTGCCTATTTTCAGACCACAATGCTTTGAAACTAGAACTCAATCACAAGAGGAAAGTTGGAAAGAACTCAAATACATGGAGGCTAAAGAGCATCCTACTGAAGAATGAATGGGTCAACCAGGAAATTAAAGAAGAATTAAAAAAATACATGGAAACCAATGAAAATGAAAACACAACTGTTCAAAATCTTTGGGATGCAGCAAAGGCAGTCTTAAGAGGAAAGTATAGGGCAATAGAAGCCTTTCTCAAGAAACAAGAAAGGTCTCAAGTGCACAACCTAACCCTACACCTAAAGGAGCTGGAGAAAGAACAGCAAATAAAGCCTAAACCCAGCAGGAGAAGAGAAATCATAAAGATCAGAGCAGAAATCAATGAAATAGAAACTAAAAGAACAGTAGAACAGATCAACGAAACTAGGAGGTGGTTCTTTGAAAGAATTAACAAGATTGATAAACCCCTGGCCAGACTTATCAAAAAGAGAAGAGAAATGACCCAAAATCAACAAAATCATGAATGAAAGAGGAGAGATCACCACCAACACCAAAGAAATACAAACAATTAGAAGAACATATTATGAGCAACTCTATGCCAACAAATTAGATAACCTGGAAGAGATGGATGCATTCCTAGAGATGTATCAACTACCAAAACTGAACCAGGATGAAATAGAAAACCTGAACAGACCTATAACCACTAAGGAAATTGAAGCAGTCATCAAAAATCTCCCAAAAAACAAAAGCCCAGGGCCAGATGGCTTCCCAGGGGAATTCTACCAAACATTTCAAGAAGAATTAATACCTATTCTTCTGAAACTGTTCCAAAAAATAGAAACGGGAGGAAAACTTCCAAACTCATTTTATGAGGCCAGCATTACCTTGATCCCAAAACCAGACAAAGACCCCATCAAAAAGGAGAATTACAGACCAATATCCCTGATGAACATGGATGCAAAAATTCTCACCAAAATACTAGCCAATAGGATCCAACAGTACATTAAAAGGATTATTCACCATGACCAAGTGGGATTTATCCCTGGGCTGCAAGGTTGGTTCAACATCCGCAAATCAATCAATGTGATACAATATATTAACAAAAGAAAGAACAAGAATCATATGATCCTCTCAATAGATTCAGAAAAAGCTTTTGACAAAGTACAGCATCCTTTCTTGATCAAAATTCTTCAGAGTATAGGGATCGAGGGTACATACCTCAATATCATAAAAGCCATCTATGAAAAACCTACAGTGAATATTATTCTCAATGGGGAAAAACTGAGAGCTTTCCCCCTAAGGTCAGGAATGCGGCAGGGATGTCCACTATCACCACTGCTATTCAACATAGTATTGGAAGTCCTAGCCACAGCAATCAGACAACAAAAAGAAATCAAAGGCATGCAAATTGGCAAAGAAGAAGTCAAACTCTCACTCTTTGCAGATGATATGATACTTTATTTGGAAAACCCAAAAGACTCCACCCCAAAACTGCTAGAACTCATACAGGAATTCAGTAAAGTGGCAGAATATAAAATCAATGCACAGAAGTCAGTGGCATTCCTATACACCAACAACAAGACAGAAGAAAGAGAAATTAAGGAGTCGATCCCATTTACAATTGCGCCCAAAACGATAAGATACCTAGTAATAAATCTAACCAAAGAGACAAAGGATCTGTACTCAGAAAACTATAAAATACTCATGAAAGAAATTGAGGAAGACACAAAGAAATGGAAAAAAGTTCCATGCTCATGGATTGGAAGAACGAATATTGTGAAGATGTCAATGCTACCTAGAGCAATCTACACATTCAATGCAATCCCCATCAAAATACCATCCACTTTTTTCAAAGAAATGGAACAAATAATCCTAAAATTTGTATGGAACCAGAGAAGACCCCAAATAGCCAGAGGAATGTTGAAAAAGAAAAGCAAAGCCGGCGGCATCACAATTCCGGATTTCAAGCTCTATTACACAGCTGTCATCATCAAGACAGCATGGTACTGGCACAAAAACAGACACATAGATCAATGGAACAGAACAGAGAGCCCAGAAATGGACCCTCAACTCTATGGTCAACTAATCTTAGACAAAGCAGGAAAGAATGTCCAATGGAACAAAGACAGTCTCTTCAACAAATGGTGTTGGGAAAATTGGATAGCCACATGCAGAAGAATGAAACTGGACCATTTCCTTACACCACACACAAAAATAAACTCCAAATGGTTGAAAGACCTCAATGTGAGACAGGAGTCCATCAAAATCCTAAAGGAGAACACAGGCAGCAACCTCTTTGACCTCAGCTGCAGCAACTTCTTCCTAGAAACATCGCCAAAGGCAAGGGAAGCAAGGGCAAAAATGAACTATTGGGACTTCATCAAGATAAAAAGCTTTTGCAAAGCAAAGGAAACAGTCAACAAAACCAAAAGACAACTGACAGAATGGGAGAAGATATTTGCAAATGACATATCAGATAAAGGGCTAGTATCCAAAATCTATAAAGAACTCATCAAACTCGGGCACCTGGGTGGCTCAGTTGGTTAAGCGACTGCCTTCAGCTCAGGTCATGATCCTGGAGTCCCTGGATCGAGTCCCGCATCGGGCTCCTTGCTCGGCAGGGAGTCTGCTTCTCCCTCTGACCCTCCCCCCTCTCATGTGCTCTCTCTCTCATTCTCTCTCTCAAATAAATAAATAAATAAATCTTTAAAAAAAAAAAGAACTCATCAAACTCAACACCCAAAGAACAAAGAATCCAATCAAGAAATGGGCAGAAGACATGAACAGATATTTTTCCAAAGAAGACATTCAAATGGCCAACAGACACATGAAAAAGTGCTCAATATCGCTCAGCATCAGGGAAATCCAAATCAAAACCTCAATGAAATACCACCTCACACCAGTCAGAATGGCTAAAATTAACAAGTCAGGAAACGACAGATGTTGGCGGGGATGCGGAGAAAGGGGAACCCTCCTACACTGTTGGTGGGAATGCAAGCTGGTGCAGCCACTCTGGAAAACTGTATGGAGGTTCCTCAAAAAGTTGAAAATAGAGCTACCATATGATCCAGCAATTGCACTACTGGGTATTTACCCCAAAGATACAAAAGTAGGGATCCGAAGGGGTACGTGCACCCCGATGTTTATAGCAGCAATGTCCACAATAGCCAAACTGTGGAAAGAGCCAAGATGTCCATCGACAGATGAATGGATAAAGAAGATGTGGTATATATATTCAATGGAATATTATGCAGCCATCAAAAGGAATGAGCTCTTGCCATTTGCAACGACGTGGATGGAACTGGAGGGTATTATGTTGAGTGAAATAAGTCAAACAGAGAAAGACATGTATCATATGATCTCACTGATATGAGGAATTATTTTTTTTTTAAAGATTTTATTTATTTATTTGAGACAGAGAGAATGAGAGACAGAGAGCATGAGAGGGAGGAGGGTCAGAGGGAGAAGCAGACTCCCCGCCGAGCAGGGAGCCCGATGTGGTACTCGATCCCAGGACTCCAGGATCATGACCTGAGCCGAAGGCAGTCGCTTAACCAACTGAGCCACCCAGGCGCCCTGATATGAGGAATTCTTAATCGCAGGAAACAAACTGAGAGTTGTTGGAGTGGGGGTTGGGGTAGGAGGGATGGGGTGACTGGGTGATAGACACTGGGGAGGGTATGTGCTCTGGTAGGCGCTGTGAATTATGCAAGACTGTTGAATCTCAGATCTGTACCTCTGAAACAAATAATGCAATATATGTTAAGAAAAAAGAAGAAGAAGAAGGTAGCGGGAGCGGAAAAATGAAGCGGGGGAAATCGGAGGGGTGGACGAACCATGAGAGACGATGGACTCTGAAAAACAAACTGAGGGTTCTAGAAGGGAGGGGGGTGGGAGGATGGGTTGGCCTGGTGGTGGGTATTGAGGAGGGCACGTTCTGCATGGAGCACTGGGTGTTATGCACAAACAATGAATCATGAAACACTTCATCTAGAACTAATGATGTAATGTATGGGGATTAACATAAGAATAAAAAAAAAAGTTAAAAATAGAAATATTTCACTACTTTATTATTTTGTACTATTATATGTTTTGCCTATTATCCCTTATCCAATATATGGTTTGCAAATATTTTCTCCCATTAAAAAAAAAAAAAGTAATGGCACATAGGATATAATCATATTTATATAAAATTATAAACATGCTTTTTATTTTAAAAAATTATTTATTTTAATTATTTTAAAATTATTTTCAAAATTATTTTTAAAAATCTACTGACTTATAGGATGATGGCAATATTTTACAAATGGAAGAAGTAATCTGCCAATTAATGTCATTAATATGGTTCTATTTGGTGGTGAAAAACAAAACAAAACAAAACAGACTTCTACCTGTATATATTTGCATGAGTGAAAGAAAGCCACTCCAGCCTATTGACATTGCTTATTTCAGGGCATTGCTTATTTCAGAGCAGAATAGGGGGCAGATACAATTGTTAGAGGCCCCATGACCAGGTAGGTAATAACTACATTCCATTTTATGTATACTTAATACTAAGACAATGTATTACATATGTTAAAGCCTTTTTAAAAAAATTCTCTGAAATTCCCCAGCTGACCAAAGCTGACCCATTGGTAGGGACATCTCTATCCCCCTCTTCATCAGGAAGAAGTTATAGAAGATAAGACCTTCCACCCTCAGCAATCTTAAAAATTTAAGGGCCTAAACTGTTTGGGGTTGGGGGGGATGATGATGAGAACAAAGGCAAGAGAAATGTAGATAAAATTAAATTTCCTAACTTGCAGCCCATTGATAAATACCTGAGGCATGTAAGTGACATTCCTGAAGGAGCTCCTTGCTGCCTTAATGTTGATGTTTTTCTAGAGACTAAAAGTGAAGTTAGCTTGGCAATAGCCAGACCTCCAGAATCCTGTAAGTCTTTAACATACAGAAATCCTTTAGAGACTTCCATTCTCTCTACCCTCCCCCAACTTAAAAGTATATAATCAAATAATCGCTCCTCACAATCACAGTGCAGCTCTTTCTGCCCACCAGTCCTGTCCCTGTGCTTTAATAAAAACACCTTTTTGCAGAAAAAAAAAAAAAAAATCTCTGAATCCCATGTGACAAGACATATCAAGAACCTTAAAAACACTCATTTCTCTTGATGTACTAAACTCTCTAATAAGAATTGTTCTTAAGAATAATTGCAGATGCTTTCCAGAATTTATGTACAAGAATGTTAATTGTAGAATTATATTTATAGGAGCAAAAACGTTGAGCTAACTTTCCACCAACTAGGAGTTAGCTAATATATATTACATAAAATTTTATTTACACACACATGTATGTATAAATATACATATATATATTCTATGTTTCTCCCAGTTTGTCATTGCTCTCCATTCCATTTGTGACACATTTACTATACTTTCAACTACATGAAAAGATATTAGTATGAATTAAAAACACCAAATTATTAACAGTGAGCCAGTAAGATACATTTCATGTGATTTTAGCTTCAGTTTGATGTGTTTATATATTCTATATACCCTTTACGATGAAAATATGTTAAATTTATAAAAGAAAATTGTTAATAAATAAAATTTCCAATTTATTTTGTTTAAAATGTTGTGTTTATTTAACAGTTTGCACAGAAAAATTCTACATTAACTAGAATAGCATATGTGCAGACATAAAAAACTGTTCAGGAAGTCATGCTTCTCAGAATATTGTGACATGGGATAAAATATTATATTTATTATTTTTTAGATAGGAAATAGAAATAAAAATTGTTAATAATTTGTGTTCTGTACATATTTCTAAAAAGTCACTAGTCAATATTTTTTTTGATGTATCACAATAACTATATCACATACAAATGTTAGAGTATATATATATTTGATAATATTTTCAGAAATTCTAGATTGTTAGAGACAAATGTTACTAAACACTTCAATATGGATTCTCTCCAACATGAACTTGAATGTATAGATTTTCTATTAAATGATCTAATTTCTTTTGTTTTCACTTTCATCTGTCTCAAATGCACAATTTCTTACAAAATAAGCTGAAATGAGAGGGGTTTTGCTTTGTTTTGTTTGGCTGCTCTTTTATATGAGTAGTTTGAAAATATTTCTGAAATGAAACTTTCACTGTGGTCAGATTATTTCTATTATCTTTCCATAGTGCCAGCCATGAAAAAAAAATCCATTGCTATTTTAACAATCATATTAAAGAGTAAAAAGACCTTTCCAAAAGGTGAGAGCTTGCCTTTGGTACTGTTAGTTAAATGTCATATTTTCCTCAAGAAATAGGAGTCACCTTTATTAATATATAGTTGACTACAGTGGCATCTGCTACCCCCTTTTGAATTTAGAAAACCACTAAGTTTTTCCTGTTTCTCATACAGATAATCTGGTTTGCATATCAAATATAGAAGCTGCCTCACTTTTTTTCTTGGTTCCATTCATTTCAAACTTAGTTTAAGACTAGTTATATTAGTTAGATTCTGGTGGTTGGAAGTGACAGAAACCTAGCTCCAACCAGTTTAAGATAAAAATGGTATTTTATAAAGATGTGAGATATTTCACTAAACCCAAAAATAACAATGGCACAGGACCTCAGGAAAAATAGAATGAGCAACTTTCTTCTCTACTGCTCCCTGTGTTTCTGCTTCATTTTTTATCTCCCTGTCATTGCTTCTTTATAGGACATGTGGTCATTCAACTCTTCCTAGCAGTCTAGACTCCGGGTGGGAGTATGACATTCTTGACTTCAAGTTCTAAACCTCCTGGATAAGGGCTCAGTATATTTGGCCAACTGCCTACCAAAACCAGCTGATGGAGGTCATATGGTCATAAGGTTTATCCTGCTGCTAAGGTATGGATGATAGCACTGGGAAAGGAACAGACTTAGAAAAAGTGAAAGTTGATAGTACAACAAATTAAGAGACTTCCATTGCCCTAGTGCCCTACCTAAACCATTCTCTATATTAGATTGGTTTCCACCTAAACTACAGAAATTCACTTTGGATCAGATGGAAGCAGAATGCATTGGTTCATTAATCTCATGAGGAATCAGTTTTGATTTCTAGGAAAAATATTGGTCCTAGCCACTTACTTTATTCTTTCTGCAGTGCCAAGTATGTTGTTCCATGCCTAGGCAATCCCTCCTTCTTGCTGGTCACCCCTGGCAGGTGGTACAGCCAAACACAAATCATTAAGACAAGTGACATTATCATCTGAATCTCCTGTAAGCCCTAGAGCATCTTGGGCTCCTTCTCATCATCAAAACCTTTGGACAGGCCATGTACCTAGTAGAGCTAAGCCAACAGAGTTCATCCCAAATGTACTCATACTCTCCTCAGTCTCAAGAAACATATAACCAAATTTACAGCATTACTTATCCATCTATCACATAAATGAAGGTAATTTTGAGTCTTATATGTTCTCACCCTCTAGCATTTCATTGACTGGAAGGATATAATTAAGAAGAATTAAATTTAGGAACCTACTACCACCTATCACCACATCTACATACCCCAGGACATTAGTATGCTATTCACAAGTTTATTTCCTTCAGAGGCCCAGAGTTAACAGATTTCTATTCCAGTTCTTCTATGTAATGTAATCTTGGCCAAGTAACTTAACCTTTCTGCACCTATCATATTATCTACAAAAAGAGGCTTGCTATATCTAACTCAAAGTGTTGTAAGGATTAAATAGGATAAAATGTACAATGCTACAAGCACAGTTTGTCTTTTTAATAAACGCCAGTATTCATTGTACTTAACCCAACAACCCTCAAGGACCAGAGGCTCAGAGTGGCCCTGGGATGATAGATAGAACCAGGCTAACTGGCAAGATTCAGAAAGCCAGCCTCCAGGAGACCTCAGTTTCATACCTGCAAGAGGGAGCACCATCTCTCCTGGTCTGAAGAAGCTGCTGGTTATCACAGCCTCACTTCATTTCATCCTACACTCCTCCTTGATGCATGTTGGCACCTTTGAGACTAGAAACAACTACAGACTTCAGGTTTGAGGGATGCCTTGAGCTGAGTAGCATACAAATTACCTACCAGATAATTAAAAGTCCTAAAAGTTAGGCCAAAAGAAAAAAAGAAAGAAAGATCTTAAGAAAGTAAGCCAAAATGATGATATGTTATAATGGTAAACATACAAATATTTAATTTTTCTGTTTTCAAAACTTTCATCATGTGGTTATATTACTTTTGGGATAAAAAATAAATTTTATTTATAACTGAAATAAACAGGAAAGAAACAGGAGTTTTAAGAGTATTTACATTAAAAAAAAACATAAAAAGCCTAAATGCCCATCTACAGAGGATGGATAAAGTATGTTTGGGTATATTCATTAAATGAATTACTATGCACACATTGAAAACAACAATATGGATTTATATTTATTGAAATAAGATGAAATTCTTAAAAGCAGATTATGTATCAGTATGACCCAATTTAAAGAAAAAGTAAAGTATATGCTGTATATGGAAAGGCAAAAAAATTTGGTAACATGCTTATTAAATATATGGAATTCAGGATGTTACTTTGTGCTCTTGTGGGTATAGTTCTTATATCATCTAAGTAGTTCAATATATGTTTTTACTATTTATAATTAAAATCGAATAAAGCTATTAACAATTTGAAAAGAAAAGTGAATGGTAAATTTTGGCCTCACTTCTGCCTTAATCGTCCAGGAGCCCTTCTTTCCAATACCATCAAATACAGCCTGACTGCTGCCTCTCCTTCCATTTTCTTCACTCCTGACCTTGTCTTACAAGCCTTCTCTTCTCTTATCCTCAATACAGATGTTCTGGCCCTTGATCTCTGAACCCAAATGCTCTAGCAAGAGATTTCCGGCTTGAGTTTCTGCCTGTCTCTGCCTGATGGTATCCCAGACTTATCTGCCTTCCTGACCCAGCTCCAGGCATGTCCTGTTGCAAGGATGCTGGCAAAAGCCTTTGCCTTGGCACACTCTTTCAGCCGAACTGGCAGTGTGTACTCTTCTTTGAAAGGTATTATTATTATTATTATTATTATTATTATTATTATTATTATTATTTTATTACTTTTTAGTTACATGGAACAAATTCATCAATTGAGCTTCTTAATAATTTAAATGAAATATAACTTTTATAACATGGTATCAAAATAGTTTTTCTAAAGTATCCTTTAATATGCCTTAATTTTCAAAAAATAATATTATAATTGAATCACTCCATTCCTTCCATCCTATAAGAAATACCTTTCTCTTGTATTTGCAGAAGGTACATTTAATGCTATTAAAACCATACTTTCTTTCTTTATTTATCTCAAATTAAATGATATTCCTGCAATGAATAACTCTTCATTAATAAACACTACTGATAATAAAATACACCTTGGATTGACACATAGTAAAATACATATTTTATAACACTGACAATAATTCTGGTTTCTCTTACTCTGTAGAGCACTTAGCTTTATTATCAGTGTCCCATAGTTGACTTTGCAATGACAGAGCTCACCACTGGCCCTTGTTGCCCTCTTGAGTCTGCTGGGGTAAGCCAACTACAGCTGCCCTAGAGGAGCTTCTGAGGATCATTGGTTTTGGGATGCATCCACCCCCTCTCTGATGTACCTGTCTGTAAGGGTGAGAGGCTTTAACTCTGCACTCCCTTCTCTGGTAAGGCAACTACGCTTTTCTTCTCTATGAAGCTTTAGTCAATGCAAGACTGTATTAAAAATTGCTGTGCTTTGACATTCTTTTCCCTCAATAAAGTTTCATTTATCTGGAGGGAAAAAGAAAAAATGTCTATCTCCAATTATGAAACTTGAAGTTGACCTCTCTTTTGGCATACAAGGCCTGAAATCGAAATTTCAAAAATTAGGAAACTTGATATTGTACATTAGGGAAACGAGGAGGAAAATACAACAGGTAGAGTTCTGCATGTTTTATATAATTTACTAAAGTTCCACAGTAGGTCTGTGGGGGAAAGCATTATAATATCCATTTCACAGATAAGGTCACATAGTAGGTAAGAAGCAAAGATGGAATTTGAATCCCAGTCTGTTTGCTCAAGAATTTATACCCTTTCTAAACACTGTTCTCCCTATAGTTACATACACAAACTTGCTTCTATACTTAATACTTTGACTATGTCTTATAATTGACTGAACTCCTTTTCTATATTTGAATTAGGCTTGTCAAATCAGTCAGCAAACTTTTAGGTACTCGGTGGATGCTATCATAGGCTAATTGAGGACCAGACTCTATTGGTGAACACATCACTTGATTACCTCTACCATCATCACTAACATGAGAATGACTTTTTGAGCACCTACTGTATGCTAGGATTTTTTTATGAAATTAGCACACATTGTTTTATTTAATTCTCACAATAATTCCCAAATCAAGAATTATAAACCGCAGATTACTACTTATATCAGTCAGGGTTCTCCAGAGAAACAGAACCAATAAGAGAGAAGGAAAGAGGGAGCCAGAGACAGAAACATGCAGAGAGAGAGATAAAGAGAGAGAGAGAGAGAGAGGTTTATTTTAAGGAATTGGCCCACAGAAATGTGGGAGCTAGCAAATCCATAGAGCAGGCAGCTAGGCTAGAAACTCAGGCATGATTTCTATGTTACAGTCCTGAGGCAGAATTCCTTCTCCAGGAAACCTCAGTTTTTTGCTCTTAAAACCTTCAAATGGTTGGATGAGACCCACCATCCACATTATCAAAGGAAAATTCCTTCCCTTTAAGTGAACTGATTGTAAATGTTAATCACATCTACAGAATAGCCTCCTAACAACATCTAGACTAATGTCTGGTCAAACACTGGATACCATAGCCTAACCAAATTGACATATATAATTAATCACCACAGTACCTTTTCTATTATGCCTCAGATTGTCACCTCTAAATATGTCTCCATAAATTGCTGCCTACTTTTGGTCATGTGATTAACTGATTGTTGTATTACTAACAACTTAGAATAGGCAAAGGGTCCATAGCTTTAACTTGTGTACCAAGGCCAACACTGTAACCCATGTCTAGGTCTTCTCTAAATTAGATAACCCAAGCAAAGAAAAAAAAAAAGAAAACAAAACAAAAACAAAAACAAAAAAAACCCTCCACAGCGTTTCCTGAAAGCCATTTAATGTTCCAACAGCAATCACTTGCCTTTAGATAAAAGCTCTTATCCATAGTGTTTCATTTAATCAGCAAAATGTAGCAGGCATCATTATTTCTCATGTTTTGTAGATAAGGAACCAGACTAGCAGACTAAGTAACTTGCCTAAGCTCAAAGAGCTTGTGTATGAGATATAGGGAATCTGGAACCCTAACATATTTACTCAACATATATCACTGAATGCCTATCATATTTCAGGCTCAAAGAGCAAGCAGTGAATAAAACATACATACCACTTACCCTCACAGAGTCTAAATTCTTAAAGTGTTGTTGGACAGCAAACCAATAGATATGTATGCGTAGGGTGTCAGATAAGCGTTTCTGAAGAAAAATAAAGCAGGTAGTCATTAGGATATACGAGTTGGGGGGGGGGCAGTGTGAGTTGCAATACAAAGTAAGGTGGTCAGGAAGTCCTCCCTGAAAAGATGGCATTTGATCAAGGCCTGAAAGACATGAGTGAGCAAGCTTTGTGGGAATACCAAGAGAAAAGGTGTCATGGAGAAGGAAAGCCCTGGTGTAGAAGCTGCCTAGTGTGTTTGAGAACTATGGTGGAAGCATTAGAGCATGGGTGCTGACTTAATTTATGCTAATATGTCATTCCCATTTTCAGAAGCCTTTGCTATAAAATTCTATTTGGCAAATCTACATGGAAAGTAAAATATGGTTTATAATATGAAAGCTATGAAATCTACAATCATAATTTTATCCCTAAATATACCTATTAAATTGATACTTCTTATGTCATAATATAAATTTATCTTTCACTTATTAATGGTTCTGCAAATTACCTGAAGTGACTGGCAACTAAGTACACAAAGCATTGATTCCATTTCTTAGCCAACCCGAAGAGTGATTACGGTTTTTATAAATCCTTCTCATTTTAGGAAATAATTTAGGCTTGGCAGTGTTTTGTTTAAGATGTATTAAGACTTTTAGAAAACTACAGTTTAAAAAGCCCTTAGGAGAAATTACTTTTTATAATGCAAAGCAAATTTGAACAAAAATTTGTACTTAAAAACTACAATCTGACCATATCTATATTAGCAGAGCTTCTTATTTTATAGGTAAGTTTTCAAAACACATTGATAAATATTAATGGTGTCTGTGACAGATGACCATTCATATCATCTTACAAGGCTTATTATATGCTGATCATTTATCTAAAATCTGTACCCATATAATGCTATTTAAAATTTAAAATGGTGATGGCAGAGAGTCTAGTCTTATTGCCTAGAGTTAAGTTGAGTCTAGGTAATATGTTTTACCAATAAAATCTGTGTTTTACCAATAAAATATATAAGACATACCAACTACCAAGTAAATTCTGAACCTATAATATGGTGCTTACTGCCATCTAAGTCATAAAAATATAGCAAATAAATGTTCAGGTTTACAGCAGTTTGTGGTACATTTCTCATACATTTCATTTTGCTATGATTCAATCACTCCCAAGAAAATGAGAAGGTGTAAGGTGTCCATTCTCTATTCCCTCCTTTTCAATTCAGCCAGATGTCCAAGCACCACATGTGGAGGAACAGGGAATGCAAAGACAAAAAGCCAACTAACTTCCATATGCAGAAGTATTCAAAAAGGAACTTCTTAAATTGGGATTTAAGAAAATCTGAACTTATTGAAGTATACTTTAAGATTTTTCTATATTTCCCAATAAAAACTATGAAGGAGCTGCTTCAAGCATCATAACAATAAATAGGAAAAAGAAACTTCTAAAAATCCGATTGGTCCTGCAGCTTCCTGCCAGAGTCCCACACAATAGCAAATACCTAGGATGAGAAAGGCTCCAGCGGAGCAACACTAATACATTTAACACAGCTTCCACCCCGTCATTATGCAGAGGAGTCTGCGCTTATCCTTTTGTACATTGGAGACTCCTTTAACCAGGAATCCCAGGATGAAACGGAACCATTTTCGTCACGGCAAAACAAATCCTTCTCCAGTGGATTTTGTTATTGTTTATTGTTACACTGTTTTATCAGCACTAAACTGTATGAACGCTTCAATTAGTTCTTGATGAATGATCCCATAAAAGCGTGTAGTTTCATTTCCCCTGCCACCAGATAGTTCACTGAGTGTTATTAAATGAAATATAATTGGGATAAGATTCAGGAAACTTAGAGAGCTGTAGTGCTCTCAGTTCAGCCTGAAATGGTTAGTCATCAGTGTAGCTGAATCACATTCGATGCACTGTACCTATAAATTCCCATCGCTTGATCTTGGGGAGAACGTAGAGGCACTACATACGGTGTGATGCGCAATCTCCACCCTTTTGTAAGGAGAAAGGCCTATGGTGAGGAGCTGAGTTCAGTGCTATGTCAAACAGTTGTTACATCCACAGAGCAGCAAAAAGCATCTGTATCAATCAGACTTCTGCACAATAGAATATATGCAACTTTATATGTTACATAGCAACTATTACATTGTTCCAGGAAGAGGTGGAGGCCATCAGTTTTCTTCTTTCTTCTTAGTATAGAAACCCTAATATTTAGGTAGTCATGTTGACACAAAGAATAAAAGGATACCTTCTCTGCCTCCCTTGTATGTGACCATGGTGCAGCTAACAAATTGTAGATTTGGGATATGAGACTTCTGAGAAACCTGTTTAAAGGCAGCTGATTCAGCTGGGGTGAGTCTTAAAAAAAAAAAAAAAAAAAACACCTTTCCACCTTTCTTTCTTCTTCTGGCCTTCACTGCAGAAGCAAAAACTGGACCTCCAGCAGTTACACTGGATCAAGACATAACCTGAGATGAAAGTCGTGCGGTAGGATATTAATGCAGAAAAATAGAAGCCTGAGTGCCTGAAGACATTCTGGAGCTACCACCTAAGCCTTCAAATGCTATCCTAGGTCTTTCTTTACATATGATCTTTTACTCTTTTGACTGCAACACTATTATAGGCAACAGAACCAGGTATAACTGAAACAACTATGGATACTTAATATTTTTTTCTTAATATATTTTTAAATAATGGAACATCACTACCTTGTGTTGGTCATTCTGTGAAGCATTTTAATGCATTGTCACATTTCATCTTTAAAACAAACCTGTAAGCTGGGTACTAATATTATCTCTTTTAAAGATTAGAAAACTAAATCACAAAACCATTGAGCACATAGTCTGATTGGTGATGAAGGGGTGGGAGACAGGGGAGGGATCAAAATTCATGATTTCAATGTTTCTTTAATGCAACAGACAATATGTTTACACTTATATCACGTGTTAAAGATCATTCTGAGTGCTAAGGACACATAAGTGAACAAATCAAAGATCTGTACCTTCACGGAGCAAATATTCTAGGACAGTCTTATGGCTCTTAACTATAAACTTGAACAATGTTGTACAGTGTGGTCTGTGGACCCCTCGGTAACTCAAGATACTTTTAGTGGATACACATGGTCAAAACTTTGTCATAATATTATTAGGACATTACTCAATTTTTTTGTTTTCATAATCCCACTAATGGTACAAAAAGTAAAGGTGGATAAAGCTTCTGGCAGTTTGTACCAAACTACTAGAAGTCATGATGTTTCTCACCACCACAGACCCACAATTAATTAAATGAAGAGCTTCCCTTAAGAATGTCCTCAGTAAAGCAGTCAAAATTTATAATTTTATTAGATCTTGGAACTTGAGGCCACATCATTTCAATAACATGTGTGATGAAGTGGAAAGTATACAAATGCACTTTTGCTATCTACTGAAGTACGATGGTTGTCTGGAGGAGAAGCACTTGCACAATTGAATCACAAGCTGAACTCACCAGTCTTTGATGGAATATCATTTTATTTGAAAGAAATAATGACAAACTATTGTTACTCAGACATAGGTATTTGGGAGATACTTTATCCAAAATGATTGAAGTAAACCTGTCAGAGGAAGAAACCAATGGTATCTGCTGCCAGTGATAAAATTTGAGCTTCACAACACCTAAGATTTTTCTGATGAAATTGGTGGTGATGTTGACAACATATTTTCTAGAACCCAACAGAGGCATCCATTTAGCAATTGAGTTTAATATAGTGTCATTTACTATCCAAGTATCTCCTTAAAATTAAGAAGATATCAGTTATCTAAATTTCAGTTTTTTATGTTCAATATAAGGCTAGTAAGATTTACTCCTTAGGGTTGTTGTAAAATTTAAAAGAGATAACTAGTGTGAAGACACTAAAAACACCCGGACCATTACAGGTGATTAAATATTTTGGTTTTCTTTTGATATTTTCATTTTCTTGGCCCCAGGGGTTCCTTTGATAATAAACTAGCTCTCATCCATCACGGTGGCCATGAAAATATGCCTCTCAGATCTTTTATAACTGCAACTAAGGATAATTGACCTTGGGTGTAGCTCTCCTTTCAGGCAGTGTTTGCACCGAAGCTGTGCTTCCCACAGGTTGTTCCCATTCAAGGACTGATGTGGCAAGCAGGCTAAGGCAGGCCTGCTCCTGGGAAATGGCAATTCCCAAGATTCTGGTCAGAAAAGCATTGAGAGTTCAGAATATCAGTTTGCTCGGGCGCCTGGGTGGCTCAGTTGGTTAAGCGACTGCCTTCGGCTCAGGTCATGATCCTGGAGTCCCGGGATCGAGTCCCGCATCGGGCTCCCTGCTCGGCAGGGAATCTGCTTCTCCCTCTGACCCTCCTCCCTCTCATGCTGTCTCTCATTCTCTCTGTCTCAAATAAATAAATAAAATTTAAAAAAAAAAAAAAAAAAAAAAAGAATATCAGTTTGCTCAAAGAGCTAAAGAGCTGAAAGTGAATTTGTTACTAGGTAGAAAGCTGTCTTGGGATATGGAACTACAAATATTTGCAAGGTGGCTTCAGCTGATTATGAATAAGACAGAGTAATAGGCAGAAAAATGTAATATCAGTTACCCCCAAACCTTTGTAACCACAAATTTCAATTCAGAAATTCAAATCTATTCAATTTTGTACAGTGACTTCTAACCATATGAACATTTTAATTGGTAATATTAACCTGTATCATATACTGAGTTCTATTCTATCCTATATTCAAGTCTTACAGACACACACACACACACACACACACCATGTTTTAGTCATCTTTCAAATGTAGAATGAAATAACCACCTTGGGAAAACAAATAATTGAAGGATAGAAAAGAGGATTAACCTAACCCATGACCTGCTCCTGATCCCCATAATCTTAAATTTAATATATTCTGAATCAGCTTTCCATATTATCTTTAGAAATAGAATAATATAAATAGGATTCAAATTATATTTTCTATTACAAACAATACTTAGACTATATGGATAATAATAAAAAGTAAATATAGAAATAAATAATAAAATGGAAAATAATAAAAAGTAAAAAATACTGTAAACATTTTCTGTTCTCTGCTCTAATATCTATGCATTTCAGTAACTTTTCTTAGACATTCTATTTATTTGTAATTATAATACCAGTTTATGTCCAAAACTCTCACAACCCAATCAAATTTGAAATTCAGGCAAAAAGTAGATTACTTGGTTAAATGCAAATTTCTGGGATGGCAAATTGACAGTGATGATGACCATGGTGATGATGGCTTGGCACTCATCACTCTTCACAGTTTTCCCCAAGATCAACTTTGTCTCACAACATTTCAATTAGGTGGATAAAGCAGAAAAACCTTTTTACCTAAAGAGAAAAGTACAGGAGTCCAGATGACTTGTCATCAAAGTACTTGTTCTCCTGACTTGTAGGCTTCTCAAAATCAGAAATAACATGTGAAGTGAGGTAAAACTGCACTATATGATTCAAATCCATAGGGCTCTGTTCACCATTTATATATTATTTTCCTCAGATTCTTATTTTAGAGCTAGAGGAATACTAATCTTATTTTCCTGATAACCAGATTTTACCATATTTTAGTTATAGTTATAATTAAAATGGTTCAAATGAAACAGAACTTTTCAAAAGTAGATCGCATGTAAGGATATTAATCCTTCACAACTTGATCTGTAGGTTCAATATTTTGTGGATATCAACTAATTGATCTTAAATTTTATACGGAAAGGCAAAAGACTGAGAATATCCAACATAATACTGAAGGAGAAGAACAAAATTGGAGGGTGACAATACCTGAATTCAAGATTTAAATAAAGCTACCGTAATCAAGACAATGTGATATTGGCAAAAGGGTAGACAAATAGATCAATGGAACAGAATAGAAAGCCCAGAAACAGATCCACATAAATATAGTCAACTAAACTTCGACAAAGAAAGATAATTCAATGCAGCAAAGATCATCTTTTCAGTAAGTGGTGCTGGAATAATTGGGCATTCATATGCAAAAAAATGGATCTAGATACAGACCTTACACTCTTCAAAAAACTTAACTCAAGGGGCGCCTGGGTGGCTCAGTCAGTTAAGTGTCTGCCTTAGGCTCAGGTCATAATACCAGGTTCCTGGGATTGAGCCCCACGTTGGGCTCCCTGCTCAGCAGGGAATCTGCTTCTCCCTCTGCCCCTCCCCCCTGCTCATGTGTGTTCCCTCTCTGTCTGAAATAAATAAATAAAATCTTAAAAAAAAATTAACTTAAAATGGATCATAGACCTAAGTATAAAGGTGACAGTATAAAATTTCTGGAAAATAACAGGAGAAAATCTAGATGACCTTGGGTATGGTGATGACTTTTTGCATAAAACACCAATGGCATGATCCATGGAAGAAAGAATTGATAGGCTGAAGTTTATTAAAATTAAAAACTTCTGCTCTGCAGAAGACATTGTCAAGACAACGAAAAGAAAAAGCCATAGATTGGGAGAAAATATTTCCAAAAGATATTTGATAAAAAAATTCCAAAAGATATTTGTTTTTAAAAAATATATACAAAGAACTTTTTAAACTCAACAATAAGAAAACAAAGAACCGAATTAAACATGGGCCAAATTTCTGAATAGACACCCCCCAAAGAAGATTACACAGATGCAAATAAGCAGATTAAAATATGTTCCACATCATATACCCTCATGGACATGCAAATTAAAATAAGATCCTACTACCCACCTATTATAATGGTCTAATAGTACCTATTAGAATGGTACTATCCAGAACACTGACAACACCAAATGGCTGGCAAGCATCTGGAGCAATAGAAACTCCCATTTACTGCTGGTGAGAGTACCAAATGATAGAGCCATTTTGGAAGTTAGTTTGGCAGTTTCTAACAAGACTAAATGTACTCTCATCTTACTATCCAGCAACAGCAGTCCTTGGTATTTACCCAAAGAAACAGAAAACTTATGTCCTGTCTATATAATTATAGCAGCATTATTCATAAGTGCCAAAACTTGTAAGCAACTAAGCTGCCCTTCAGTAGAATGGATAACTGTGATACATTCAGATAATGAAATATTATTCAGTGTGAAAAAGAAATGAGCTATAAAACCATGAAAAGACATGGAGGAAACTTAAATGCATATCACTATTTGAAAGATGCCAATTTGTTTGTACACCCGAAACTAATATAAACCTCTATGTTACCTCTACTGTAATTAAAATGAAAATTTAAGAAGTATATGCTAGTCCTATTATTTCATGAGTTGACTAACAAGTCTCTGTTCGTATCCATATTGTTATGATTTCATAAACAATGAATATGGTTCATCTTAATAAACATAAACATTTATTATTCTAAAAAAAGAAAGAAGCCAATTTGAAAAAGATATATACTACATAATTCTAACTATATGATACTCTGGAAAATGCAACACTATGGAGACAGTAAAAAGATCGTGATTACTAGAGGTTGGAGGAAGGAGGGATGTATAGGCAGAGCACAGAGGACTTTTAGGGCAGTGAAGCTATTTGGTATGATACTACAATGGTTGATACATATCATTCACATTTGTCCAAACCCATAGAATGCCCAACACCAAGAGTGAACCCTAATGTAAACTATGGACTCTGGGTGATAATGATGTATTGATGTAGTTTCATCAATTATAACACAAGTACCACTCTGGTGGTGAATGTTGATAGTTGGGAAACTGCATGTGTGGGGGCAGAGAGTATATGTATTCTCTCTGTACTTGGTTCTCAGTTTTGCTGTGAACCTAAAACTACTCTAAAAACAAGTCTATTTTCAAAAACCTAGATTGTGTACGATCTGCATAACATTTTAAAATTATAATCTGAGACTTAGATACTGGAAGCAGTATTTTGTAGACCTTTGGGAGTTTTCTTTCAGAGCCTTCATAATGCTTTTGGGCTTCTACTTTAAAAGACTTCATTTTGCTAAGGGGTGGCATGTTTTCCACTTTGAAGATTCTGACATGTTTTAATGGTCCTCTCTTTGAAGAAATGAATATCTGTGGGATTCCCTGGTGAGGAAGTTTTCTATTCAGGGAGAAAGAAAGTCCTCTGCTGAAATTATTTACCAGATTATGGTTTTAACCCCAGAGACAGTCTAATCCCTGACAGGGTTATCATCTTTTTGAAAATATTAATATGTTTGGAAAAGGTTCTACTTCTGAAGAAATTCTTATTGCTGGAAGGAGGCTATCTTTAAAATTTTAGCGAGTTGTTGTTTTCAAGAATGTTCTCTAGCATAAGATGACTTCTCTGGGAGAACATTAAAGTAAGAGGTAATTTCTTCTATTGACATTTCCTTATAGAATTCTATGAAAATCAGAATGGAACTAGTGTCTCATGGAGTGTGTAAATCAATGTTCTCATTTATTACATTAAGTTAAAATGTTAACTGAAATCTATGTAACTTAAAAGTATGTATATACCTTTATTGGTCATCTTTTATATGCTGGCAGTTTAAATATATAAAAGGCATCCACAAAAATAATAATAAATATTAAGTCTGATGGTGGTCTACTAATGAAGGAAAAATCATGCTCTTTATCAATTGTCCTTTTTTATTCCATTTTTAAGACACCAAACATTTCTGAAGACAACACAACTATTCCTCATTTGGAGAATTCACATGAGCAAACTGAAGGAAGATAAAGGGAATAAAGGAGTTGTAATTATAAATATTTTAATGGTTTCCATAGAGACAAAAAAATGAAATGAAAGAAAGAAGGGGTGGTAGTGAAGAAACAAGTTAGGTAATTACATGAATATTATCTCACTTAACTTCCCTGTATGATGTGAAACACAATGAGGAAAGGGCCACAAAATAGTGGGAGAAAAGAATAATGAACTTCATAATTAATCTAATTTTACTAAAAACAGTCAACTGAAACACAATGGTTATTTCAGTAAAGTTTTATTTAAACTTTTTCTTTATTTTTCTGATTCACCATTTGTTCTATACAAGGAACTATCTAATTTGAAAATATTTTTTATGCAACTTGAAAATCTCAGGAAGAGATATCCTAGGTGTAATTATGTAAAAACAGTGTGAAATTACAATAAATCCAGAGTAAAATTTGATGTTATTCAACAGCTTTGCCTAACAGTGAAAGCATTTAATGTATAGTTTGGCCCCAGAGTATTTTGCAATTGTATGTCTTCTGATCACTTTACACAGTCTCCAGCTAGACTGCAGCCCTCATTTTCCTGAGCATACCTCTATATATTTTTGCTCATTTTGTCTCCCTCCCCTAGAATATCAAGTCAACTTTCATATCAATTTTAAGGATTATTTTAGTCTGTTCAGGCGGCTGGCTATAGCCAAATACCAGAAACTGAGTAGACTGTAAACAACAGAACTTTATAACTCAGAGTTCTGGAGGCTGGGAAGTCTAAGACCCAGGTGTTGGCCGATTGAGAAATGAGAAGGGAAACTTTGAAGGGAAAAACTAGCTCTTTGCAATCTCTTTTATAAGGTCATTAATCCCATTCATGAAGGCTCTACTGTCAAGACCTAAGCTTTTTCCCAAAGGCCCTACCTCCAAACACGATTACACTGGGCATTAGGTTTCAATATATGAGTGGTAGGGGGGTACAAACATTCAATTTATAGCAAGGATCAAGCCAAGTTCTGCTTCTTCCTTGGAGTCATCAATGGCATCAGAGCCCATTAGACCTCTGCATCCTCAGAACTACAACAGTATATGTCCTTGTATATCCCTGGGTCAAGGTCCATTGTTGAATAAATTGTAGGAAGACGTAAGCACAAGCCTAGTTCTACATATGATATAACTGTATTTTGAGTTTAATATTTTTTTGAATTTAATATTTTAAAGTAGAGAATCCCTATTCACATAATATGTTGTATAAAGTGAGATTTATTAATGATTTCAGTGTTTTGCTGGTTTAAGAGAACCAAATCCAGCCAAATTTAATAAAGCATTAACCATGATCCAGCCAGATTTAACAAATTATTGTTTGATTATTCTTCAAAGTTGCATTTTTCCTTGAATGTTTATATTATTGTTATAAAACTGTATACCAAATAGATATCCAATCTAGTTATTGCTAGACATTAGAATGAGAAATACAATTTTCACTGTATATCCATTGCTGTACCTGCTGTTTTAAAAACGTGGTATATATATGGATGGAACTAGTTTCATTATCTGTTATTTAACTGAATGTGATTCTGTTAACACAAAATAGCTTTCTCTGATCTGGAGGTTTGCATATGTAAGTGTATGTGGATTTAATTTCCCACAACATTCCTTCATTTGAATCAATGCACAGTTTGTTCATATAGCAAACCATGACTTCATATGAGAAGAAAAAAAAAGAAATGCCAACTATAATTGCAAATCTGCACATTCAAATTTCATGACAGAACTTGGTATTCTATCAGATAACCTAAAGTATGATTAATTACTATTTTACTTATTTACTTTTTAAAAAATATTTATTTGAGAGGGAGAGAGAATGGAAGAGAGCAGAGAGCACAAGCAGGGAGGTGGGGTGAAGGGCAGAGGGAGGGGCAGAAGTAGACTCTCCGCTGAGCAGGGAGGCCCATGCTGGGCTGGATCCCAGGACCCTGAGATCATGACCTGAGCCAAAGAAGGCAGACACTTAACCAACTGAGCCATCCAGGTGCCCCGATTAATTACTATTTTAAAGCTATCATTTGAATGAAAACACAAAACTAAATGAAATTCTGATAGAGCACTTCTACCTGCAGTAGAATAACTACTTTACGTGTAGTATATATGCAATAAATAGTTGATGACTAACTGATCAATATTGATGTGTATACTGCATTAGAATAAGATTATAACTGGATATAAAATAATTAGATTTATGATTCTCTCCTTTTAAGGACCTTAAAATATAGTAATAAAAATAGGATTAAAACTAGTGAAAAATATGAGCAGTTAAATAGGCATATGAAAATTATATTACAAGTCTATGTTCTCAAATTATTTTAAGCACAGAATTCTTTTTCAAAAACTTGTTGAGAAAAAAGGGAAAAAATACGACTTCTTCTAGACCCTTTCTCCATCAGCACCACAACCTCTCCATAGCATTATTCCCTACTCTTCCAGACTTCATTTTCTGACTTTACCCATTCCTATCTGACTTCTGAAAACTTGACTCCAAACAGCTCTTGCTAAGGTCAGCAAAGATGTTCAGTCACCAACTCTGATGAACAATTTCAGTGCTAATTTTAATAGCATTTGATTCTATTTACCGCTCCCTCTTTTAAAATCTTTCTTCTGCTCCCCCTGTATTCCTGGACATATTTTCTAGCTTATTTCCTCTTCATTGTCCCTTCTCCAAGATCACCCCCCCTCTATCTAGCTGTCAGTGTTGTGGCTCTTTACAACTTGGTCCTATGCTTCTTTTTTATTATTTTATATTTTCTTCTGTCTCACACATGTACATGCATCCAATTAATATTTCACCTCCTCATCCCATTCTACATCAAACATTCCATCCAGGCAAAAACCTCTGAGTCATTATAGAAACCTTCTAGCCTATAATCCATATACCAAATCCATCATCAAATTCTACCATTTTATGTCCTAAATATCTCTTGAATCCCATCATCTTAGTTCACTATCTTAGTTGCATTACTAGCCCACCCATATCTACTCTGGACTCAAAGCCATCTTTCCCATTTGTAAATCTCATTCTTGCACTCATTTCTTAGTTAAAGTACTTCAGTGGTTTCTCAATGCTCATAGAATTAAAAACCAACCTAATTAATATGACCGATAAGGCTGGACATACTCAAAATCCTTCCTATCCCTCTAGCCTATTTCACAAAATTCCACTGTCCACTTTTTGCCTGTATTCATACTGGCTTTGTTTGTTTCAGGATGAAAAATGGGTAGGTAAATGTAGAAACATTATAAGGAAAATTGCTAAATGTCATTTACAGACTGGCTGCGAGGGATCATGTTGACTGAACGGATCAACTAGCTACTGCGTATCACCCTGTAAGCGTGCATTCCCTTTTTCCATCTTCAGGTCTCTCCTTATGTTGCACAGGCCAACCAGTTGGGAAAGTAGGGATGGCATTAATGAGACCTGTGGAATGGTAAACAGGTGATTGTTTCAGGGCAGAAGATGTATATATGACGTAACACATTTGGCTGATTTCTAGGGACAGGTGATCTCAATGCAGCCATGAAGATCTGACTAGGCCAGGGATTAGGATAAGCTTTGGCACCAAGCTACCTGTACTTGATAGTGTATATCACTTAAAGACCCTTGATTAGCAATTTTGTCAAGAACCAGAAGGCCTAGGGGCACCTGGGTGGCTCAGTCGTTAAGCGCCTGCCTTCGGCTCGGGTCATGATCCCGGGGTCCTGGGATCGAGCCCCGCATCGGGCTCCCAGCTCCGCGGGAAGCCTGCTTCTCCCTCTCCCACTCCCCCTGCTTGTGTTCCCTCTCTCGCTGTGTCTCTGTCAAATAAATAAAATCTTAAAAAAAAAAAGAACCAGAAGGCCTAGGAATAATTATCTCAGAGGAATAGAAGTGTGGTCGTGAAGGAAAGTAAGAGAGAAGGCATATGGATGAAGAAAAAAGAAAGGGGAAATTAAAAACAAACAAACAAACAGAAAAGTATTAATGAAACTCTGGGTAAGGGTAGGATTTGTGTAGTAAATGCCTAACTGCAGTAAGGTTAGAGGTATTTTACTTCTTATTTCCAGAATGGGGGACTAAGTGGGGAAAACATGTGCCAGTCTGATCTCTGGTAGTTCTTAGCTCTCTGATCTGGGTGAATAAGTAATATGAATGCAGGAAAAAAGCAGTAGCTCAACTTCAAGGTTTTCAGATGTTGAAATTCATAGGAAACACAGGATAAACTCAGTGTGAAAAGAACCTGAAAATGGGTAACAGATCTTATAAAATGGACAGAAATTAAGTTTCCTTCTTTAAAGCGTGTGTGGCAATTCTGCCTCAAAGAGTTTCTAAAAAGTCATACCTAAACTGAAGGTCTTCTATAAGATCACACACTTACGTGAATATGCTTCTTTCAGTTAATTCTATTACCTTGTTTATTCTCCTTAGTTCAAATCTAAAGTAATTTGATACCTGCAGTTTTTATAAACAACATGCTTTAAATTATTTTTGAATTTAATTGGCTTTAAATGACAGATAGTAGCTTAGCTCAGTGCTAATAGTCATATATTTATATATTGATCAAAATGCATACGTTGCAGAATATTTAATGTTTCCCCAGTGAGAAAGGTGGAATGAAAGAATATATGTAGTACAATTTTCAATCAAATTGAGTTGCTTTGGCTTTTTTAGAGAATGATTCTTTAAGGACAATAATGTAAAAAACAACATGAACGGTCATGAAGGCTATTTTTGTTCTGTGTTTCAGACTTAAAATATACCAGGCAAAGAGTAAGATGCTGAAAAAATATATACTCTACCCTGATTAATGGATGCTATAGATATCTTTCTGCTCTGTCTGCTTGGTTAGCTTTGTTTCAAATGTGATACAGATCTCATACTGCACAGCAGATCCAGAAATAGTCTATGTTCCTTTAAATTCAGGCAATGCATCATATTCTATTACACTGTGTCACATCAGTCTATGACAGTAAAGCATGAGTTATGTGGATATGGACCAGTAGGTGAACTAGTCCCAACACATGGACGATTTGAAGATCAAGCAAAATATTCTTGTGAAAAAAATATTTTAAAAAATAGAATCATAAATAATATATGAGACACAAAGGACACTGTTTCTTATTTACTTACAAAATCAACATTTCACATAATCTTTCCAAAAACTCTGAAAAATGCATCTTAACCACATGCATTTATATGATCTGGCTCTTAGATAGAAGTTTCCTATGCCAAATTTCACTTTTGTTTTTTCCCAAATATTAGCTATGGGAAAGATAAATAATGCATCAGAATTTCTCTTCACATTACCTGTGTCTAACAAAACAATGATGGGAGACATTAACATGGAGACCAAAGAAAAGGCTTTCAAGGATAAGAAAATATGTATGTTGTAAAAATACACATGATTCCAGTGGGGTTTTAAGGCAGGGTAAGTTAAATTGCTACTCATTACTATTACAGTTATTATTAATTAATATTTATTGTGCCCTGATCTTCTAGGTATTGCAGAGTTTTAAGATGTACATAGTTTTAAGATATACATAGTTCCAAACAAGAAAGCATTCAAAACAAATTAAAAACAAACTTGAGAATACCGTGACTGAACAATTAAGAAAATAATGGATGGCAATTTAGTATATTGCAAATCTAAAGTTCTCCCATACTGATATATGATTATTTAGAATTAAGCATTTAGAATGTTTAACCAAATTGGGTATGAAAAGCATGCATTGAATAGGATTGAGAAGCTGAGGAAGATTCCAGGTAAAGAGGTAGTAACAGAAATAGGAAAACAGAAAACAAAGCAAAACAAGACTCTGGAAATTTTGGCAAACCATTATTGTGAAATTTCTTGCCTAGTGGATTATTCATGAGATTTTTACAACAGCCTTCTTTGAGCATCTATATGTCCCTAACCATGCCCCTAAAACTGCCCTTGTGACTTTGAGGAAGAATGTCAGAGAAAGGCCATAAATTATGCAGCAAAAGAAAAAAATATGAGCTAGAAGGGACACCAAAGCTTTGTAATACATATTTGGAGTAGGAAATGACCACATTAATTCATTTACTCATTCTTTCATTCAATAAACATCAATTATCAGCTATGTATTACAGTGTTCATCAGTCATGTGCTTGAATCATATTGGAGCCTGAGACAAAAAGAAAAATGTGTGCCCCTCTATACAACTCATCAAAATATCTTCCCGTATTTTGAACCTGGTGGAAAAACTCAATAAAAGTCTACAATCAAAACCATGATTATATATAAAGACCCTGCACTGCCCAATCTGTTTGCACAACATGTTCAACCCTTACAAATGTCAGCAATGCCAGATGCAGCACTCAACAGAGCGGGAGGACTGAGGACCAATTAGAAACCACTATGCCAGTCATACAATAATGCAGGGTCATAAAAACAAACAGAAACCTGTATTTTTACATTTTTTTGATATTTTGTTCATTGTGGATTCTTTACATATTTTAAAAACATTGCATTCAAATATTTATCTTAATTATTGAGTATTTGGTGCTCCTTTCCATTTTGTATATCACTGGCTTTACCCCACAAAATAGAAAAGGGTATGCGAATATACTTCTATAAAGAAGTAAAACTTTAATATGAATTTGTTTCCAAATCAAAATCCTCTAGCCTATAGTTTTTCCCCTCCTTCTCCATTTCCACATAAGCATGCACACACACACACAAAATTGTATCTTCATCTTTGCTTAGAGAAGCCTACATTTCCTCTTAGTGTTTTTCAGAATATTTATTTCCCAAAGTTTTAATCATTGTTTTCAAAATTTTCAAATTTTTCACTGCTCCTTAAGTTTCACCAACAATTTTAATAAAGTCCTGATTATTCAGTGCTTTGGGCTTTGAGACATTATTTTACTTTTGCTCATAATGCCAGGTATCTTCAAATGTGTTGATCTTTCCAAAGTCACTCTCCACTCTGCTCTCTGCACCATGAGAGTTTGACTCTAGACAGACTCCATCAAAAGCTTCCTTGCCTTCTATCGTATAGCTGTATTCAGCCAATGGGGAGCACTGGCAACAGGCTGGAAGGATGGAGGAGAGTGAGCTCAGGATATTTACTGCCATGCTTCTTCTCCTGCCAGATCTCCTCAGTTGCTATGTTCCTCCACCACTACTTTCACGGTAATCTTTCTGGATTTTGGTAACTGCTCCCTCTCCTCCCTTGGCAACTGAAGTGATACAGCTGTTTTTTACTAACTCCACTTTTTGAGTTTCCCCTTCAGCTCATCCACACCTTTATAAATGGTCCCTTTAAAAACAACAATTTTCAATTTATCTAAACAGATGTGCCATCTATTTCTGGTTGGGACCTTGACTGATACTCTTATTTATTATAGTGTAATGATTATTTTGTTTCTCAACATCACTATGTCACTAATTACCATGTATTTTGATGTTCACTTATACCTCTTTAATTATTTTCTATCTCCTTTTATTAGTTTTTAAAGTCTTGTGAAATTTGTTAAAATATTAAGATCTTTTATTAAAATATTTAAATAATTTGATACATTAATGCTTTAAACATAGTATTTAGAACATGAATTAACCTTATTTGACAAGGAAATCTCATTATTATAAGCACAAAATACTGCAGAGTAATGGTTTTAAGACTTTTAAGACATTATACTTGCTCCTGTAGTAAACAATCATAGACTCTTGTGCAGTCCTACTTCTCTACTTACTTTTGCAATTTGATTTCTTTTTCCCTACCGCCACTTTACTCCATACATATTTACAGGACATCAACAGGAGACACTGAGCTAGGCACAACCAATAACCTACAGGACTTTGTAGTGCCATCTATGTGCCCCTAAGAGGCCTCATTTTTCTTTCTCATTTGATATTTTGAATCTTCAATCACCTTGGAAACATAACTAAACATAATAACCAGTCCTGAGTAGGGGTCTGGGGACTACCTTAGAGTAGACTTGGTGATAACTGCAGCTGTTTTATAGCTTTGGGAAGCCCATCCCTGGATTTACAACTATTTTTCAGAAAGTTGAAAAATAAGAAGTCAGATATTGGAATGAATGAGGATTCATAAGCATGGATCCCATGATTAGCTTATAAACAAAACTGATCTTTTATGTCATTTCTAGTGTGTATGGAGAACCAAATTTTCAGACAGTGTCTAGTAAACTTAAATTCAAAAATTTTTCCATGAAGCACTTATTAATAATTGCAACCAAATATATTCAATTTGATAGTTCATGGGATTTATCATCTGTATTATATAGCTGAACAGTGATTTAATTTAAATTATCAATTGATAATAATATTTTAAATTATTTTCCATTGGTTTTAAGTAAACTTATTCTTTCCATACATTTTAGGATGTTAATGGGTGAAGACCCTGAGATGTTCAAACTTATTCTGCATAGCCAACAGTAGATACTATAATATTAGGGACATGGTAAATATTGATGATTTATTGAATCAAATATTCTGATGCAATATATTATTTTAAACAAAAGGGTATAAACAAAGGTATACGCTTTGGTCTAATAACTTAGTTAGACCTTTAAATTTAAATGTGTAGGTTTCTTCAATATCCAAATCACAGGAGGTGATCACAGATATTTTGGTCAGTAGATTATACTTCAGTGAAAATCCCTATACTTACTGAATGCACAGTGTGCACCTGGCATAGAGGACCACAGCGTAAGGGTTAAAAGCAAAATCTTCTTGGCTTGATTACCTGCTCTGCCACTTACTAGCAGATAAATTAATTAACTTCTCTGTGCCTCTGTTTCCCCAATCATTGGGATAATTATAGTAATGTATTTCCCATAAGACTCTTGTGAAAATTAGATAAATGAATACATATAAATAGTGTCTACACAGGCAAGTGCTCAAAAGTCTTTAGCTACTCTTACTACAGGTATTACCTCATTTATTCTTTATAATAATACTTTGAGGTTGGTACCATGCCTATTTTTTTTGGACAAGAACACCAAAATACAGATATATATCATTTATCTCTCCCCAAGTCCCTAAAATTAAAGCCTATATTTGATCACCGTAAAAAGTCACTGTGGCCAAATCACAGATATTTAAGTCATATCTCTATTTTATATTTTTTATATTATTCAAAGTTCTAAATAGATGGACTTGTCAAAATAAATAAAACATGGCTTATCCATTAATTCTGCCCATAGCCTAACAGTAGTTAAATTTGGATATAAGGTGGAAAAAAAATGAAAAGAGATTTGAAAAAAATAAGAGGATAGAAGAGGTTTACCAAATAGGCTTGTCCTCACTCCAAAACTGTCAGGCAGGATTAAAGCTAAAAAAAAAAAAAGAAGGGGGAACTTGGCTTTTTAATATATTTCCTGGTTATCTTTCTAATCTCACTTCTGTTTTTTCCACTGTTTTGACTGTGATTCCTCATATGATATTTGCTAAATCACTTTCCACCTCTAATTTCCAGTATACTTCAATTTCTGGTCTCATACATTTTATTGGTTTGCATTATAATCTTAATGACATTGCAAAATGTGCATGAAGGTTTCATGTACAGTGAAAAAATTAACCCCTTCAAAACTGCTTCTTTTCTATGTTGATCAACACTCTTATCAGCAACAACTGCACATCCATGCATGTTGGGTGAGCATCTGTCTCCTGGTTTGCTTCCTTGTCAAATTTACAGATTATTCTGCATAACTTTTCACCCTGAATCTGCACTCTACATGACATAGGTAAAAAAGCACACAGCCAAATGCAACACTCTTTCTTTTGAGAGTGAACATGCAGTGCAAATTCATGCTGTGAGGATCTGCAAAGCTCCTTGAGCCTATGAACAAGTGTGAAAAATGTTGCGACAATCTGGAAAAGCATATTTTAGACAAACTACTATTGTATTATTTAGGTAACAATGAATTGTTTACCCACAAAAGAGCAGTGTATAACACTGATTTTTTTTTATATATGAAGATATAACTTCGTGAATCTAAATTTAAAAAGAGTCCCCATTAAAGACTGCACAGGTAAATAATTAAAAAGTCAAAATCAGGGCGACTGGGTGGCTCAGATGGTTAAGCGTCTGCCTTCGGCTCAGGTCATGATCTCAGGGTCCTGGGATCGAGTCCCGCATCGGGTTCCCTGCTCAGTGCAGAGCCTGCTTCTCCCTCTCATTCTGCCACTCCCTCTGCTTGTGCTCTTCTGTCTATCTCTCTGTCAAATAAATAAATAAAATCTTTAAAAAAAAAAGTCAAAATCAAAATACCAACAATAGCCACATAATTTATACATAAAAAAGACCTGCTTTCTTCAGTTTGCATCACACAAAGAAATATTTCTTTGCAAAAGCTGAAAAGAGTAGAATCCAGATCCTGAATATTTAATAGAAAATAAAATGATATTTATTTTTAAGCGCATTCTACATTCAATACAACTGCATACTCACAACAAATCTATTGCGTTGCCCTGACATAGTTACTGCAAAGGTTTTTCCTTTGCTGTCCCAAGGGCCCAATTGATTTATCTGCCAGAAGCCTAAAGCCCCAAAATAAGATAGCTTTGAGTTTACAGAGGTCATTTTTCATTGTCTAAATAAAAATTTCTAAACAAAAATCTCTCATCCTGTTAACCGCAGGGTCCTTATCTCCCCAGAGGCTAGGCAACCTGAAAGAAGCCATTTCAATTCTTTCATGAAGAAAGATAAAAGCAAGTTTTCGATTAGGAAGCCCAGCAAAGCCTTCTTATTAAATGGTGGTAACAGTAACTAGTTGAAAAGGCAAAACTGTTCTCAAATGGGGCGGGGATAAAGAGAGAAATTATTATGCATGAGACGAACCTTGAACAGGGGCTGCGAAGACAATCAGAGACAGTGACATTCGAGGAGGCAAAGGGAAGTTTATGAATCCTTGTAACTCCTCATAGTTGTTCCACCCAGGTCCTTAATAAACTGCCTAGTTTTATCAAGCATGTTCTCTTAATTATGTGTGCCTACTTTTATCAACTAACATTAACTGCATGTCACAATAATTATGCATTCAGGCCCATCTTCTCTGATCTGTCATCATTCAAGGTGCTTATGCGGCGCAGGCAGAAGTGGGATGTGGCAGGCGATCCTGGCTTCAGAATAATAGATTTTGTGAGGCTAAGCTAAAAGGAAATTATCAAAAATGACTTCATAGACTAAGTTTTGATAAAGAAGATAAACACAGACACTAATGGCAATACCCTGGGAAACAAACCCGAACCATAAAAGAAAAGGAAGATTTTTTGCCTTTTGGAGAAACCTGCTCTAAGTGAAGGAGAATGAAAATTATGCCTCATATTTCAACTTAATTCTTTCAGTAGGATGTAGTAGGAGAAATGGAAGAATTCAGGGGTGTGTTTACACTAAAACATAAACCTGTTTTTCTACCACTTAAAGTGCCAGGCTGTCATTCCTATTATCTCTTAAAAATAGAAAAGGCCAGGGAGGGGAGGGAAGATGGATACTTAACTCAGTAAGGAAAATTTTTAAAATTTCTTTTCACAGTTTGTCCTCTAAATGTAGATCTTATTAGTTTTTTTTAGATTTTTAATTTTAAAGTCTGATATAAAGAGGGATACCCCCAGACAAGAAAAAACACTCAGGCACAATCTGTAAAAAGTCTGGCTTACCTTATCTTCCTACTCTTACCCTTAAGGTAGTACCTGCAAATGAATATAACTCTATTCCTCTCACTTCAGGTACATATTCTAAAAAGCATCTGAAGGTGCTCTTTATTATTACCTCATAAAGAAAATACTTTTCTTCCTTTCCCCCAAGAAAATATAAAAATATGATTTCTATACATTGACTATAAAATTTAATTGTGACAAACTGGAGGTTACCCAAGAAACCGCTGTCAGGAAGTGTGGTTTCATATTAAAGATTTTAATACCAAAATTCTTATATCTGATAGGGAATATCTACATTTTCTAGTAGCTTATTCTACAGAGAATTCATCCCAGTAGATTCAGATGGAAACCATGTTGCTCAAAACCAGATAAAAAAAGAGAATGTAACATAGGGTGTGGGTGCGTGTGTGTGTATGTGTGTGTGTGTGTGTGTGTGTTGGTACTATAGTTATGATGGGTAGGTGGTAATGCCCACTTTGAACATTTTTCAGCCAAAATCATCTTGACTATTATCTATGGGGCAGAATTTTAGAGATTAACTTATCACTAGTTTATGTGTTACAAGGGACCCAGTACTGCCTCAGAAGAAAATATGTGCCCATGAGGCCACCTTCAGGCAAAATGTGATGGTTTTCTATCCAGAGGCGAGCCTTTGCTATATACGTCAAGTATTGCTCATAGGATACTAAACACATGACCAGTTTTACTGTTTCCTAGACATGTGGATCTGCCCTGAACAGAAGCACAGAATATTTCTTCTCTGAGCTTTCATCAAAGAGTAGAATGCTGATCTCTTAGATCTTCTATGCCCATCAAAATCCAAATTGAGGGAACTATGATGCTTGGAGAAAAAACCTGAAAGTCATTCTCCCCCTTATAAATTAAAAATTCTGCTTGAAATCAGAATGTCCCACCACAGAGTATCATATATGGCTGCTACTGGCCCCACATATAAATGATGTCATTGAGTTATTTACTGATGCCCTTGACTCCCTCTATAGAAGAATACATACAACAAGCAACTCTGTAAAATTCCTACTTATGGTTCATCAGTAAGGCTGCAGAAGACACTAAGCTCTGTATCACTCAGTGTTTTTCATATCAAGATCCACATAAGAAATGTTATTTAGAAATCAGTGTTAAAAAAAAAAAAAAGCTAGGGGCGCCTGGGTGGCTCAGTCAGTTATGCATCTGCCTTGGGCTCAGGTCATGATCCCAGGTCCTGGGACTGATCTCCAAGGAGGGCTCCCTGCTCGGTGGGCAGCCTGCTTCTCCCTCTCCCTCTGCCTGCAGCTCCCCCTGCTTGTGCTCTCTCTCTCTCTCAAATAAATAAATAAAATTTTTAAAAAAAATCTATGCCACCTCAAGAAATTATTAAAGCTGAGCTTTGTTGATACTAAGCTTTAGATAACTAATTTTATCTATTTTATTCTTATTTCTTCCTGTATTACAATTATGCACTTCAAATATTCTGGGAGACAGAGTGTGTCATAAATAACAGAAGGAATGGTTAAAATGATTGAATTCACATTAGAAAATCCCTACAAATTAAAAGAAGCACCTAACACACATTGGCTTGAGTAATAGGTAAGTTATAACAAGTATGGAGAGTGGTGGTTCATGGCTAGTGCAGCTGCTCAGCAATGTCAGCTGACACCAAGCTGTTCCATCTTTCTGCAGCCACTATGCCCAGTAATAAGACCATATTCAAAGAAAAGAGGCAGAAGGAAGAAACAGTACCAGCCATGTTTTGCCCATGCCTCCCTGGATATGATGAGAACACATGGCCCCCTCTTGCTGCAAGGGAGGTTGGGAGAGTACTCAGTTTTCTGGGACTTGCAGTGGAGGGGCCAAGAGAAAGCGTAGCTGCACATGATGGGTAGGTTATCAAAAAAGATATAAAACAAAACAAAAACAGGTTCTTCCACAGTTATTACCTCAAAAAAGAAAAAAAAAAGAAACTCGAAAGAGGCTTCTAAATTACTCAGCATTCAGCTCAGGAAATAATAGAGTACTCCAATGAGTATGACAGTATTATAAAATAGTTGAGCAATTTGTAGAGTTTTGGCTTCATAATCTTGGATGGTTAGTTTTTCAATGTGTTAACTGTGATGGCACTGTACTAACATTACCTGAGATCTCAAGGCCCAGAATAAACTTAGTGTGAAGTTCAATCTTATGATAGTGAATGCAAATCACATAACTAAAGTTCTTAATAATGTCTAATTTCTTTGGCCAACTTCTTGTCAGACCTTACAGGTCATCATTGTTTTTACATTGTATTATCAATGAAAAAGAATAAAATGGCATCTCTGCCTATAGTTTTTCTTTTTTGCATAGTGTTCCTGCTCTCTTTATTAGTACTATATTTGATTTGTGTTTTCTTCAAAAAAATCTTTTTATGTCAAATATTCCTTTTACAAGTGCTTGTTTAGTTTAAATCAGTAATGTAATCCATAAACCCACTTACTTAGGCACATGAAAACTATAATATTTGACATTAAGCTTAGAAGGTGTCAGACACAGTTCAAAAGGTTTTATTCACATTTTCTGATTTTATCATCACAACAGCCAAACAAAATATCTCCATTTTATGCATAAAAAAAGTGAGGCTTATGGGTTTAGAAGCTACTCAGCTAGTAAACTGCTAGATCTGAATTCAAAACCAGACTGATCTGATCCCAAAGCCTCCTTTCTTAACCATTCTACCAATAAATCAGTTAATGGAGTAATCAATTAAAATTCAACCAAGTACAGCCTTCACTGAAATAGAATTTTAAGGCATACTCATGGTCTAAGAATGAGTAAGAAATCCAGATAAAACCAATACCATGTGATGGATTTATTGAAAGTAAACCCCTGGGAAAATTCAATCCAATTTTACTATATATCTATGACAGAGTACAATAAAGGCTTATCTCTAGAATAAGGGCTGGAATCAGAATGTTCTTAATTATTGTAGTTTCTGAGAAAAGAAAGAAAAGTATATTTTATGAAAGCTGAAAACCAAAAGAACATTCTAGTAAACATTCAACCAATAAGGAAATCCAATGAATATCAAAGCTCTACTCAGTTAAAGTCCTTACTGTATATAGGAAACATGAGATTTCTATCCCTAAGTCTTCTGTAAGTTCAGAGCTGACAAATACAACTGTAAACTTTCATTAAAGAAACAGATGAAGTAGTGAACTCAATGATCATTTGATTTTCTGGTGACATTCCCACTAGAATTCTTGAATGCAGATACTATGTGCATGTCGGGGGCCAGTGAGTTAGTTCACATTAAGAGAAGTGTGTGATTCTTGGTAAACAGACCTCAGTCTATACCATAATCTAAGTAAAGCAGTGCACTGTTTCCCCACATCCTCACTTTCTTTTCATGGCTTTTATTTAAGCTAGAATTTTTTAAAATTCATTTACTTGGTTTCAAATTTCGGTTCCAAACACTAGCAGGCTTTTGTTTTAGTTCTCAGATGTGGTAATAAAAAATTAATTAAAACCCCACTATCCAATAAAATGAAACTTTCATTCAGTCTATGGAAAAGTGTCTTCTGGCTCATTCCAAATGGACATTTTGTAGATATCATCCTCAATTCTACAGCATGTTATGGAGAAAGAAATAGGTAGTTTTTTTCTTGCCATCCTTCTGTTCTGTTTGAGAAATTAGATATTTTGCCCAGCTTTACTGTCAATCCCTAAAAAGGTAAAATTGTTTTCTAATCATTTAGATTTAGGGGTATAGTCTGATGCAAATCAGATACAAACTTATTTGATAAAACAGCAACAGTGCAGAAGTTCACAGAGACCTGAACTGATAGCTTGGTACAGCCATTACAGACTGTGATCCACATTGTTTTATCATCTTTTCCTCAAATGAGTCTCTTTCTTATACTTTAAATCACTTTCCAAAACATAATAAGTCTCCCTCCGCTCGTTTGTGTTAACTGGTCTTTTTTTCCACAAGATGCCACCAATTTTCACACTCAAACAGGTATTTATCTTACTCCTGAAGATTGCTGGGATATATTATCAAGTAAAATATGTTCAGAATCATGTATCCAGTTCTAATTTAAATATGTTTAAAATTTCCTTTAAATGTTTGTTTGCTTATCCATGCATCTATCCATCCATCCATCCAACTAACATTTATTAGGAACATTGAATATGTGATGTGCTCTGCTGGGTGGTTTCCCCTTCAGCCTTATCCCCCATATAGGAGGACTTGCTTGCTCAGAAAGTACCCAAACAAGCAAATATAAACATCTTTCTGCATATAACAAATGCATCCTATAGAAAAGCAATCATTTCAATTGAGATATTGATAATGTTCTTGAAGTTTCGTATTTAAGCCTTTGCAGGAAGTTCAACTTATTCCATGATATATCTGCCGCCCTCCTTCTAGTTAAGACTATTAGTACACAAACAATAGAACCATTCAGAATCATAGAGGGAATCCAAGAGCGTTTCTGGCCTCAAGGAGTTGATAATCTTGTGGGAAAGCAGGAAAATAAACATATAATGTACTCTAATTTTTAAGCCATTTCAAGTGATATAGGAAGAGTGATTTAGGTACAGTACTCAGACCGGAAGTCTTCAGATATGGCTTTCCAAGGTGAGATGATATTCTAGCTGAGTTTTACAAGATGAGTTTTATTTGGCCAGAAAAAGATAGGTGACAAAAGCACCTGGGCACAGAGAACAGCACCGGGACAGGTATGAAGGGGAGGCAGGGAGCTATGACAGTTTAGTATGATTGAGTAGAAGGTACGAGATACACTAGTGGAACCTGGGGTAGTATGCAAGGTCAGGTTAAGCCATTTCAAGAAACTCAAAATGTACCACAGATCAAAAGGAGCCAATGAAGGGGCTTAGGGGAAAATGAAATAATTAGGTTTTAGGTTTGCATTTTAAAGTATTTGCTAGGACTGCATCATTGCTACCAGTTAACTAAGGAAGAAAAATTAGAGACAAGTTCTCCCAGTCAAATATATGAAGGAAGAGGAGATTCTCTGAAGAGCCCTCTCTCCCAGCAGGATCTGTCCATGTAGTCGACCCTTGAATTTGTGGGTTCCCTGTTCACATCTGGTTCTGGACTCACATTCCCTTCCTTCCTTCTCCTCCTCTTTATGAGTTAAGCCTCATGTAGCATTCCTTGCCCTATAATCTGATTTCACTTCTTTAATCTTCTCAATTCTTTAAGATCTCCGTCCATTCCTACCAACTTCTTTCTCCTATGGAGAAGAAAGCATAAAAAAGAACCAAAAAGTTGCATTCTTTAAAAAAAAAAAAAGTAGTATTGTAAATTTATAGCACTAATCATATGTCTTTGTATTTCTCATATCTAACTATACTAAAAAACATATATTCACAGTATGGCTCTATGCAATTATTTTCCTTACATTTTATGCTTACCTAGTGATATCTACATTTTAGGATAAAAATAATTTCAGTAGATACATATGCAACACCAGCCACTGACATAAAGAATACATAATGAAATAGTTATATTCCAAGAGAAAAATCAGGTGATAAACTTTCAAGTATTTCAAGTAGAACATTAGAAGAGAAACAAATAATACAATTATACATATGGGTGTGCACACACACACACATACACACACAAACTATGCAAATAATGATTTTTCTATTTTAAGCAATGTTGTTGAGCTTACTGGGTTACTAGAAGAATCATTATAAAAACACCCTGAAACAGCACTGTGGAGACTTAAGACCAAAAAAAAAAAAAAAAAAAAAAAAAAATTCACTACTATATAGCTTTCCATGTGGAGTCCATAATGTCCTTGATAGAGACCATCATGTATTGGGACACATATGCTGTTTTCTACTATTTCTTTGATTAGCCCTCATTCTTGCTCTTCAGGGTTTCTATCATAATACAAGAAAATAAAATTTTAAGCCCAGAAGGATTTTTACAGTAATGCAAGCTATTGATCGGTGCATTTTCAACCAGAGCTTACTATTGCGTCCAGATTCCTTACAGCTCCAGTATGCCTGGTGGGTTAATATTAGGTAAGATACAAGCTGTTAGAAAACTACCAGTAATTTTTTTTTTCCTTCAATGTTGCTACCTATTTCAAGCTCCTATGGGGCAGTAACAAAAACTTTATTTCTTTGTTTTTATCCAAACCTCAGACTTTAGATAGACTCTGAGTGATAAAAATCAGTTATGAAATATTAATTCAAACCATGATTTTCCTGTGTTGGTTAACTCTAAAACACTTATTTAATGGGCATATCCATGTGTGTTGTCCAGCCCAAAAAGACATCTTTAACAGTTACCATCCCCACTCCCTGCAGAAGGCCATGGGTGAGCTATAAATAATCATTGCTATTGCATTCTTTAGTTGGCCATCTTATCTTTCCACCATCTGCCTCCCATTGACTCTGCTTTGAATTTTCTTCTGGATCCTGGTCTCAAGTCCTTTGGTTTTTAAACTAGATCCACCCATCCTGTGTCTAATCTCTAGAGACTCTCCTCTAGTTCAGGGGCAACTTTATAAGAAGCTTAAACTTCAAGGTCCCTCATTTGCACAGGTCATGGGCCTGAGTGTGGAACTGAAATATTATGAAAATATTTTTTCATAAAAGCTTTCTTTTTAGATATACTGAAAAGTAAGAATTTTTGTTTTTCAAAAAGAACCCCCTCTCCCATATTTGTATAAGCTTTGGACCTCACAAAACCCATAACTGACCCTAACTTCATCCCTACACTGGCTTTCTGATTGACGTTCCCCTTTGTAGGACCCTTATCTTTTCACCTCCACCATCTCAGTTCCACTCACTGAGGTCCACAGGCATATTCTGGCTTGACCAAGGTTCTTCTAGGTTTCTGTACATAATGCCATGCCAGGCTCAGCTCTGGGTCCTGCTTATCAGTAATAGAAAATGAGCACCTGAACTACAATAAATAGTATGAGACAAATATCCCCCTAAAAGCAAGTACATGTATAAAATGAAAAATTAAGACCCCTAACATAGGATAGAAACTAGTTTACTTTCATCATCTGCAGCCAATTTCTCTGGGATGTATCCTAGGGTCACATGAAAACCGAGAAAAAGAAAACTACTTCTCATGCCAGACATATCTAAATATCTCTAAGTGACAAGGTTTGCCATGGATCTGGGGTCATGAAAGTGTGTTTGTTTCCACGTAAATGCTTAGCACCATCACAGACTACAGCCTGAGTTGATAAAGCTGTGCATGTGGAGCTGTCCACCTGCAGAATGGCAGGTGGAAAATTATTCAGGAGAAGGAGTTTAATTGGTGACCTTTAAAATAATGATTCATTACCTTAAAACACTTTTATTATGTCAGCATGAGTGCTTCAATTGAAACTAATATATTTAAATCAAAAACAGTAGGTCTTATTTAACCTATCTTAAACCAAAAAGGAACATTTTAAAAACTTTTTTGGAATTCTTTATCTTTCCTTTTCTGTCCCCCATTCCCCTTTCCTCTTTTTCCTCCCTTCTTCCCTGCCACGTATTTTTTTACTTGGGCAATCTTCCATTTGTTCATTTGCAGATGAAGTGGTATCTGCAGAGTAGACTCTAATCCTATATAGTCAATCCTTTCTTCATTTCCTGCAAGCAAATGAGCAAAATGACTTCAAGAATAACTCTTCCAACCAGGCAGAGAAGTCAGGCAGATTGGTATTCAATTTTTTTTTTTTTTTTGAGAGAAAGAGTGAGAGAGAGAGAGCATGGGCATGCATGCGTGAGTGGGGGCAGGGACAGAGGGAAAGAGAAAGAGAGAGAGAGAATCTCAAGCAGGCTCCATACTCAGAGCAAAGCCTGATGCAGGGCTCGATCTCAAGACCACAAGATTATGACCTGAGCTGAAATCAAGAGACAGAGGCTCAACTGACTGAGCTACCCAGGCACGCCTCCCCCCCATTCAATTTTTGACCTTTTATTAGCTACTGCATGGGGCTATTTGGATATGGAATGAAGTAATACATGTAAAGCACCTGGTAAGGTTCTGGACCTTAATAATGGTTAGTTTATTGCATTCTTTGTCACAATCTAATATTGGGTACTTCATAATGACCCAAAAGAACAAAATCATGGCACATATTGTCACATGCCCAGCCTAAAGGCAACCCTTTTAGGTCTTACAGTTAGCCTGAAATTTTCACAGAAAGAAAGAATGACTGGGAAAGTTGGCAAATGACCCAAAAAGAACAAAATCACGGCACATATTGTCACATGCCCAGCCTAAAGGCAACCCTTTTAGGTCTTACAGTTAGCCTGAAATTTTCACAGAAAGAAAGAATAACTGGGAAAGTTGGCAACCTATTAAGCAATATGCTGAATGTGTTGTATGACCCACAAAAATCAGATTCCCACATGCTAACATGGATCTGAACCTAGTGCAGACATATGCAAGCAGGCAGCTACTCTAGTACCAAGAAAATAAATGGCTGGGCAGAAGCTATATTTACTAGGACATGTTTGTGATTTTCAAAGCAAAATTTTGTGACCAGTTTTCATTATATTCCGGGCTATGTAACTTTTTATGGCATACACATTTATAAATAAAAGCATGAGAGCCTCTAAATCACTGACTTAGGCTGAAATGATGCCTCTAGGGTTTGGGATTATAAAAAAATAAAAAGAAACCAAGCAGGGATCATAAGGCAATATCCTACAGGAAGCAAATTGATACCTGGGATTACAGTAGCAATTCCTTTCTGGCATTCAGGAAGGAACATATTTTAGATAAACAAATGGGCAGAACATTTTGGATCTCTGTAAATAGATCTGAAAAGTCAGGCAAGAGCCTTTCCCTATATGGGTACAAATGACATCATTCATAACCTTTTGAGCAATTGGTGCATTTGGAAGAGCTATAATTTGCAGATATGATAGTACAGTTGAACTATTCACGCTATTTCACATTATAGTTCTACTGGCAGAGTGTGAAAAGGGCTAAATTTTTTTTTTACTAAAATTTTCATGATTCTTTTTTTAAATAATAGAATTTTACCTGAAATACTGCCATACTGATGTAGATATATGTCTTTTTGGATCTGAAAACAATAATAAGTACTGATTTATTTCCATATCAGTCTTTTATGATAAATGCCATGATTGCTATTTTTTGTAATGGATATACAGACATAGGAAGTTAAGTGATACACAAAAGAGTTCTTAAAGCATAGTAATTTTCTATTTTTTAGTCATATGTTCAACAAGTATCAGTGTACAAAGTACTGAGTGGGGAGTTTGAAGGAACTTGAAATGAGAAAGGATACATCATGTTAGTCCTTAAGGAATTCAGAAAGTATAGGAGAAAAGAGATGTTATACAAATATTTAGGATGTAAGAAGCAACTTAACATGTGCTATGAGAAATGTACAAACACAGGGCCATAAAGTTCTAAAAAAGTAAAAAGTATGTCCAAGATAACCTAAAAAAGCTTTGTGGAAAAAATTCACTTAATCTAGACCTTGAATTATAATCAGAACTTTGAAATGAAAACATTTGGTGTGATGCATTTAGGTAAACTTGCATCTGTTCCTATTGGATAAAAACTCTGAGAAGTAAAATCAGAATCTAACAAATGGAGAGAAATCCTTTGACTTTCGTGCTCATAAATTTCCCCAATTATTTCTAATCTGGTGCAAAGATCAAAGTATTCTAGGGATAAGAAATAGTCTGAGCAAAGAATAAAAATCATTAACTCTTTGCTGGTTACTGAATCTGAGTCCTGATGACTAGCAGTGGAAGGGTGGGATAAGTAGTATTACTGACAACATCTGGGGAACTCTGTGGCATGTCCAGGGAGCACTGTAGCTTCAAATAAGAACACATATACCCTATCTCACTTAGCTGAGTACTTATTTCAAAAGACATCAGAATAAGAGACATCAATAACAAATTACTATATGTTTGTTACATTTCCTTTTTTTGGTACATTTTTGCATTTACCTAACCATGAAAAACATGGTTTCGATTTTATTTGAATATACATCCATCTGGATGGGGTGCAGGATTTAAATTGGTTGTGCTGCTTTGATAAAGTGCATAAATTACTCTCCCCTTTATTCATGCCATTCCTTTTCATTATTTATAGTTATGCTCACCGAAGAGAACAAATAAATCCTATGACGACACTATACAAGCCCCTGTTGGAAATATCATGTGTTCGCATACACTAATCCCTTTCATGGGGTGAAGGCATTACAAACAGCTCCTCATGCCCTGGGTTTCCACTGTGCGCTTAGGGTCACTAGTGGGCATGTGCAGAAACAAATGTTACTACTGGTGAAAAGCAGGCGCTCAGGACCTGGAGAAAAACAAACGGTAGGAGTGTTTGATACATGAATAACTAATAATAAGCATTTCCACCTACTTCAAAATTAGTTGTAGGATTATTACTAAAGCAACTTTCCCATTAACTCATGTTAATAACTCCTGGGTTTGAAAACATGATCTTGGGTCAGTGCTGGTGTATTTCACATTCTCAAAGGTAATAATTTAAATATCAGTGAATGTAAGATATATCTGAATACAATCCTTTGCATAAGCAGTGCAAAAATATTCAGAACCAACAGGAAAAAAATGAATTTGTGTATTCAATTTGAATAGAATTAGTGAATCAGGACCATACAAACTAAACTTGGATGTGAAGGAAACGCATCTAGAGAGACAAGGAGCAGGATGAGCATGGGTTGCCGGAGGAGGGAGGGAAGGGGGAGATGTGGGAGGACCAAGCAAATAGCCTCTTTATACATTGAGATGGTCTTGAGAATAATAATGTGCTAGTTTCTTTTTTTTTTTAATCCAAGTAGCTATTGAAAATTGTAATGATTTCAGTCTAAAAAGCAATGCTGGAAAGCCTCTTCGGAGATTGCCAACTCCCACTGTGCAGAAACACTGTGTCCCTGCATGCTGGTGTAATGGAGACAAACAAAAGAAACACTTCAAGGAAAGGGGAAGCAGAAGAGGGAGGGCAAAAAAGCACAGAGTATATGGTTCCCAGAAAAACAGTAAGAGTTTTAGCAATGACCAAAAGCAAGCATAACAACCCCCAAGTTTGAAACTGATGTAAGTTAAATAAAAAGCTCAACAATTTAAGAAATACATTACATAATTATATTCTCATTCAAAATAACAGTAACATCATCAACAATAATGATCTAGTCCCACTTTCAGTGACACCCACTCCCCATATTAAGCCAGACCAGTTTGATTTCACCTTTTCAGACATCTGTGCAGGCTCCTATTGGGAGCAAATATATCTGAAAGATTATTAGTATGGAAGCACATTGCCCTATTGCTTCTGCCTGCTTGCATGTATCTCCCATTTTCTCCCTCTTTTGGCAAAATAAATGCTTTAAAAATCAACATATGTAACTACACAATGAAAGTATCCTAATTATGCTGATTCTCCTTAGTTACTTCAGTTCCTCTAAAGATTTAAACATGGCTTATTACCTCCAGATTCTGACCATTATAAAAAGGTCAATAATAATTACTGTTTATTTGCTTTCAAATTCTACTAATGTAAAACTTTTGTGAGATGGTGAAAACCAATATTGCATGTACTTTCTAGAAAAACCCATTAAGATCAACATTTTAGGAAAGTATGTTTAAATTCATTTTTATCTCAGATTCTTTTAATCGCAGTATCTATTTTTAAAAGTACGAAATGAGAAAGCCTAACCCTACTTAGTGTCATTATTTCTATACCAGAAAATGATGCTTCTTGCATATTCATTATGTATCTTTGTATTTCTTAGAATTTCTAACCACGTTATTCATCTTTTTATCAGGTTTATCAATAAGTTTCGTTAGAGTATTTTGGTATTGCTACATTTCATAAACGGTGCAGTGCAAATGAAGCATCTATTTCTCATAACCAGCAACTCACCCCCTGAACAAATTACACTCAACCCTTCTGATAGAAGATCCTCACATCTCTATTTGGAAAGCAAATCGTGATATCTGAAAACTTTGAAGAAAGGCGTTTCAGGCCAAAAAGTGGGGAAAACATGGTAGCCAAAAATGTTAAACCACCAATGCCACCAAAATTATTTTCAAGGTCACGAAATATTCTGAGAATAAGCTATTTTTTAAGGTTTTTGGCTTTTTTAAGAGACATTATCTTTATTATGCTAGCATATTATCACTAAGTGTTACAAAACCTAATTCTAAAATTTACCAATGTATAGATCTTTCATTATTATACAAAAGTATTTTACCAATGGACATAAAATATCATCAAACAATACTTTCATATGGTGAATTTAAATAATGGTTGTTTAGTGCAATATTATTACACTTAATATCTGAGTAGCTGTTAAACACACCTGACTATATGTAAGGAGAATAACAAAGAACAATACAGGAATTCAGCTCTCACTGCCAGTCCTTGTTTATGATTCTTGGATAAAGAAAACCCCCCCTTTTTTTTTTGTTTAATATTATTCAAGAATTTGAAAGACCTAGCTGTTAACTACAGACAGATACATTCTTATTCATAATACCCAAATGTTTCATTTTGATATCTCTTGTCCCTTTTCATTTTAATTATTTATTATTAGTGCTAGCATATTATATACAATATAATGGTAGTTATTATTACATAATGGATAAAATTTATGAAACATTTGCCATTTGCACTGTTATAAGAGCTTTAAATATCCTGACACATTTAATTCTCACAACAACCTGAGAGATGTATTTTATTATCCCAGTTATATAGATGAAAGGTTAAATAACTTGCCCAAGAGCAAATGCATTTTAATTGAAAGTCAGAATTAAACCTAGGCAATTTGACTTGTGCATATTACTTCTAGTATTGATAAGTCAATGCTTTCAATGCCTAAATATATATTCATTTGAATATATTCAAATTGCCATATAATTTTACACAGTATATCCAAAGAGTAAAATACATATAGTTTACCAATAAAAGTGTAATATACCTTTTAGAGGAACCACTATGCCCATCCTCTGAAAATAAAATTTTAAAAGGTAGAATGTAGAAAGAAAAAGTGAGAGAACCTCTGATTGACCTCAAGAAGAGAGAAAGCGATGGGGGCCACCTGGACTCCAAAGAAGAACAATGGATTTCAGTCACTTCCCTCCTTTTCCTTTTCTTTTGGTGATAGTAATAGGGGCTATAGTGTGTGTTATTTTTGTTGCTTACTTTTTATTTTAAAAAAGGAAGAAAAAGAAGTGTTTGTCAGGTAACAATCATTAAGGGGAAGAGGTTTTATTTTACTCTTTTCTTGCAAGATCCAGACAATGATTTTTCTAGAACACAAGTTTTTTAGAGGATACTTTAATGGCAAGTTCTGTCTGTCTTCTTTCCTCATGATGCTTAACAGGACAGTCTGGGAGAGTGGTTGCTCACCCCCAGCTCAGCAGTGGGTTGCTGCCTAAACAATTAGTAGGTCAGTCTGAAGAAAGGACTCTGATAACAGTAGAGAATTCTAGGTGATGATGCTCGGCAGTAGTCTCTGCCTCATCTATAAATCTGCCTCTGGTCTTTCACACCTGGAACTGAAGGAGTAAAGCAACCTGGGACAGTAACATACAAAGTTGGAAAGATACAGTCTGCGCTCTCTAGAAACTCCCAACCCAGTGGATGTGTGAGTGGCAGAGACTGAGAAAGTTTATTATAGCTCTGAGGGATTGTGCAGGTTGTGAAGGAGGATAAGGTCCCATAATCCAGGAAGGGGCAGGGGCTGAGACAGGGTAATCAGGAAGACTTCACACAAGAGATAACTTGTATCTGGGTCTTGCAGAAGGTTTTGTCATTGAGCCAGCCAAAGAGAACAGGGAGAGGGATATGCAGAGATGAAAACATTTCTTGCCAGAAGAAAAATAAAACAATCCAATCAATTTCACTTGTGCAGAAATCAGTTCTTAGAAACTACTTACAAACTCCAGCAGAGCAGAAGGTTTCTCATCCATTCCCAGCAAGTCTGTAATCCCACATGGGGCTCTCCTCATTCATTTGCCGAGACTATGAATATGGGGCAGCAGTGGTGAAGTCATTCCGCGATGACTTTAACCCCTCAGCCCTCCTTCTTGTAGTCACAGCACCTTCCTCCCATTTTGCTGTTCCTGTGTTTGGAGTTCTGGTAAGCAGGGTGCTTGTGGCTTTAAAAATGCAAAATGGTTGCCAAAAAGAACAGTTTTGCCATGTAGCAAATGTTCATACTCTGCAATGCTAATTTCTGTCCTTTCCTATAGTTATACAGGTTACTATGTGCAATGAATTTAAAACATTAATGAAAATTATTCAATGATGCTATTAGGGGATATATTGAGAAAGATACGTGTTTTAGCACAGGTGTTGCCATTCGAAGGAGGTTACTTCTTTTTCCCCCAAGACTTGAAAAGCCACAGAAATGAAAGCATTTGGAAAATGCAACTACTGAAAAACTTAGCATGAGTAATTTTCTGTTGCTTAATTTGGGTACCAGTTACATGGACATGTGCCACTTGAAAAAATTTACCAGTTCTACACGTATGATAGGTGTACTTTCATTTATGTATATTACGTAAAACTTTAAGAAACTTTAGCATTAGCAATGAACTTAATGCATTCAAAATGCAGAAATAGAATCATACTTTTCAGTTTCAAATCTAAAATAAAACACCAGATAAATAGGAGAAAACCCTTCCCCACGTAGAAATGGATTTTTTCATCTCTTAAAGAAATTCAATCAAACAAAATAGGTATTTTGGTTATGGGATATGGGAAGTATGAAGTGCTATTTTTTAAAAAATTTTACTTGAGCCCAATGCATTGCTGCTTTTGTTTCCACCTTTGTGTCTCTTTCTGTATAACTGAACAGCCCTGGAGGCTGACAGTGTATGTGGCATTTAACAACAGAGAAGGAGGCTCCATCAGCCAAGAGTGGCAACGAGCTGAGTGACTTTATGGAATACTCTAGGTGGGAAAATTACCTTGGTGCTTTCTCCTTGTGCTGATTTTTCCTTCTGCTGACACTTCTGAGGCTCTGAAAGTTGCTTTGCTCACATCCTCTGCTGGTGGTGTCAAAGTACACTCAATCTTCACATGCCAAAAAAGGAGGAAAACCTTATTTCAATGCCCAAAAGACTTAGCTCCTGTCAAAGATATTCATTTAACACTCACAGTTGGTCTATGGCAACTTGAAGACGTTGTCTTAAAAAGTAGGGCTGGTGGGGGTTGGGGTAAAGAAGAAAAGGCCTGACTTTCTAGGGAAATCTCATGTTTTCCATATCCTGAAGGCATGTAATAAAAAGAGACTCCACACTCCTAAATGAAGGGGGCAATTTCAACCATTATTTACAAGATCTGTGCTTCTCCTGAAAAGGGGTGGGTTAGCCAACATAATAAGTTCATTACACCTGGCTAAGAAAGGGAATATTTTAAAAACAATAAAAAGTTCATTATCTGCAAAGCTTTCTCCTATAAAAACAACTGCCACTTAATCTTATTTCTTATTTATTTTTGGCCAGTTATAGCGAATGATTTCATGATAAGAAAAATCATCACCAAAATTAATGGCAAACTTTTAATTTTCTTATTGTTTCAAGGACTCCAAATACCATAACAAAAATATGGTCATTCCAAAATATGTGTGGCACTTAATCCTAGTCTACACTAAATAAGCACATAAAAGTACAAGTCACTTATAAAAGGTAGTCAAATATTTTAATAGAGATTTGCTCTGGCTAAATGGCAGATAGATGACAAGCCATTTTCCTATTTACTCTGACCACATACACATTCATATTGCATGTTCATTTCAGACCATTTGTTCATCTTCCATCCCCACCCAACCCCAATATTCTTCTCCAATGGTCTTGTTTGGACCACCCTGAAATCTATCCCAGAAGATAGTAAAGTACACAAACTTAGTTCATTGAGTCCCTTCTCTTTCCTGAGGCTATTTTTAAAAAACTATGTATTTTACACAATAAATCCTAATTCAGCCAATAACAGTTCATTCAAACAGCATCTGAATTTTAAAATTGGCTCCTTTTCAGACAATTAGTTGGGGTGCCAATTTCCCAGTCAAATAAAATCATTTTTCCATTAACATTTTTGGTTATATAATCTGCTATACAAATATAATACTATTAAAACTCAATGTGCAAATTAAGTCCCTAGAATATCTCAGTTGCCAATTTGGTCAGATAATTCCAAGCATACATTTTGCTGTCATTTAAATTGGAGATTTTTCTGCTGGCTGATTACTTTCTCAGGGTGAGAATGTGGCTGAAGAGCCCAGTGCATGTCTCAGATTTTCCACACTTTGTACACATGGAAACTGTCTTCGGGCTGGGACTCTCTCCTCTGTCTGTAGAGCATATTGTACTTACAGCCCTGCCTTTCCTCCTCCTAGGCTGCCAGACACATTTGCCCAAAATGAGTCACTCAGTCTTTGATTTTTTGCATGTAAGTTTGGCCTGTCTGATGTTGTTTGCACAGCCATGCCACATTGTTAGAAGTTGTGATTCAATGTGTCCTTGAGGCTTTTCTTTTGCCAGCCCTGCCTACTCTTAGTGCCCCCATTTCAGCTCGCTGTTGAGCAGCTGACTCAGGGCTTAAAGTGAACCATCCCCCATGTTTGCCCAGTTCCCATGCTTGCTGCTGTGCTGATCTTCACTTCACAGTTATAGGCCCAACTGGGGGCACACTTTTAGTAATCTTGCTTTCCCATTTATGTCACATATGTCTTGCAGGTGATGCGGGAAGCTGCCTACGACATCTGTGACAGATCCAGACCTCCCAACCATATGGGAGGTTGGACAGTACCAAACATTTGATTGGATCCAGAGTTTGGTGCCACATTTATTGCCAACCTTCCAAAAGGCACACGGGCCATCTTGAGTCAGTTTCTATTTCTTTGTTCCCAGAGCTACAATTCTGAGTAGTCTGAATTTCAACAACATCAGTAATCTACAACACCATTACCTACAGATTACTGGTTCTACCATTTTTTAGCTCCATTCCTGGACAAATTACTTAACGGCTTTAAGGCTCAGTTTCCTTATTCATAAACTTATGATAATAATCGTTTCTGCTTCACAGAGATAATATAAAAGATAAAAAGATGATATATGTAAATTACTTAATATACACAAATGCTCAATAAATGTTAGCTATTGGAGTATACATGATAAACTATGTTCTTTAGGCATTAGTATAACATATGTAGCTTGCAAAAAGTGTGTGTTACATTTACTTGATCAGCTTTCATTTTGTTCCTTGATTTATTGTAATTTTCATTAAACCTGTCTTGGACATTGTAAGAACATAAGTCTCCAATAGTTGCTTCAGTCCCTGGACTGACTAAATTATTCCAGTCCATTTCATACTTCCTTCCCAAATACCACTAACATTCCACGGTCTTTATGAAGGAGGGCAAGAATTCTCTACTGAATGCCCCAATTCAGCAAGAGTTCTTAAAGTCACTTGGATTCTCCTGGAATTCCCATTGTGTGTCCATCTTTCTGCTACTTCAGTTCTGAAAATTGAAATCTAAGACTGGTTATCTAGACCCTCATTCAGTTCCATGTGCTTGACCTCTGAGTCTAGTTAAACTATTGTCTCTAGTTTTGTTTCCCAGCCTGACTTGTCACTGTCATATTATCTAACTTCACAATATCTTCAAATAAACAGAAATGAAAAGGATCTTAACAGGCATCATATCTTCCACGGAAGGAATCCTTTTCTGCCTGTTGAGTAGTCTGCTGAAAGACTTTTGGTAAAGGAGATCTTACTTGTTTAGTTGATATCCTTTCTGATGTTATTAAATCACTGCCATTTATACTGTGGAAAATTTGCATAATTGGCAGTCAAATATATCATGTAGCTTATTATGAATACATAAGACTACATTTTCGCATGCCTGACCTGCAATATGTTGAAAACAACTATAACATCATTCTCAAATTTTACCTTTTCCAGTTGACACATCTTCAGTTCTATCATTCTTCATGAATTCTATCCCTTTCCCCATTTGAGGGGCCTACTTCATTTAGTTCTTAAACATATATAAACTATACTTTCTTTGTAGAAAGATGAACTTTTTCTTTAAAAAAAAGCACAGCAAAGCAACAAGGAATTAAGTAATTTGGGGCTTTCCTTCTTTTTGTCATAACGTATGTTTTCTTAAAGGCAGTGGATTTAGTCCTCTTCCTATCCTAAATTTTGCCCCCCAGGTCCTGTTTGCCCTGATCACTTTTCTGTGAAGATTAAGATTTGGGGCACAAGTTTTAGCATTGCTATCACAAATGTGTTACTCAATTGAACTTATCTTTGGTTACAGACTCCTTATCTGACTTGTGTTTGTATGCTTTTTGGGTGTGGATAATACACAGAGTTGCACACTGGTAACATCCCATGACTCTTGCTTTCTCACTATAATTATTTCCAATTATAAATCACAATTCCTTTTTGTTTTTTTAGCCCTCCATCATTTTTTAACTGTATTCATCTTTACCATCCCTGGGCATGGAATTATACTCATATTTCTCTGAACTCTTTGAACACCACTGACTGGAATTGTAAGGTGATCATATTTGGCTACGCATTCATGTGAATATTTAAAATTCTATTATAGAAATGTGATTTTCTTTCAAGGCTGACATGGTTTCTACTTCATGTATAAGTTCTTATATAAAACAGTAGAATTTATCAGACTGCTTCCTCACCCTTATGAGACTATGGGAGTAAAAATACATCAAATGAATTTTAGATTACTTTTGTATAACAAACAATGCTGTTCTTCATCATTGACTCTGCTGTTGGGCCAGTCCTATTATTGATAACAGAAAAGTTTAAGGTACACCTTCCTTTTGGCTGGGCTATGGATTCACACACACATTTACAAACATGCTTTCTCAATAATAATATTTATTAATAATAATATTACTTTAGTTAGCATTTCAGGTTTATTAATAAAACATGCAAAATATAATATTTTAGGTTTATTTATAAATAAACTATATAAAATATGGCTGATGACATATGCATATATTCATATACATATACATGATTTGTGTATATATATATGTGATTATATATGTATGTATATTTGTAAAAATATTCATTCTTCTGTGTCCTGATCCTTTCTTTCCTCTGTTGTTTCTTCCTTAGAATTACTGGGCACTTTCTTGATGCAGTTTCATATTTTCACTATGCCATATGACTTGTTCATGCTTGCTTCCATGACTCCATTATCCTATATATGTTGTAGTTATTAAACTGAGTAGTATCCAGCTTATAAAATATTGATTGGAATTATCTATCCTTCTCAAATGTTATTTTAAATTCTTTTAAATCAGATAAGTGAGTCTATACTCTTCCTGATGGTCTAAGAAGAACTCTATCACCACTCAGGTGGCAATTTGTCTGAATTTATCAGCTATGTGCCACAAAATAATAATTATAGGTTTTTCTGTCTTGATAGTACATTCTCCTTACCTATTCAAAATAATGGCCTCACACTGGAAGAAGACATGAAAATATCATCTGTGAACTCCAAGCCTTCATTTTACTTCCCTGGAAAACAAATATTCCATGATTCTTCTACAAAACTTGTGCAATTATATAACAAATCTCTATTGAGTGCTTTCTCTGTGACATTCTCCTAAGACAGGCAGGTAAATCTGCCATAATGGGAAGAAGTTAGTCACCTGGTCACTGCCTATATTGACATATTGTGGACAATACATAGTTGTAGTGGGACAAGACTTCAGGCCCAAAGCCAAATCCTACTTAGGATAGTCAGATCCCTTCAATTCCTACCTCTGATTTAACTCATCCTCCAGAACTTTCTCAGGAGTATGCTGAGACTATTGTTGTTATACATGATCAGAAAGATTTATTTCAACTCTCTAACCATGCTTAGAAAAACTCAGTTGACTCCTTAAAAGAACAGGATGGATCCTTACTCTGATAAGATGGACGCATTGGCTGTTGTGCACTTCCAGTAGGGAACATGAGAGTCAAGAAAGTAACATCTACTAGGAGACTGCTATCTGTCTTTTGCTTTCAAGCATTTTTCATATCTATAAATTTTCATAGTCTAATTGTTAAAGAAATCATATATTCCCTAATTGTGTCTATTGGTATCTTGCAATTAATGACCATCACCACTGTTATAGCCACACAAATCTTTCAGAAGTCAGCATATCTTTAACTTAGCCATATTAAGTCAGCATTTGACCAACACAGCTCTACCTCCAGGCAGTTTTGCTTGGGCCCTGTTAGAACTCCCTGGTGCTCCTGAATTTAGCTGCTCTGAGACAAATATATCTTTCCGTTGCTCATAGTTCTGATTTTTCTTCTGTTGTCAGCTTCTACACACATGATGGGCAATGGCAATAGTCACAGTTATTAAATCTGCATGATAGGTGGCTACCTGAAAACTGCTAGTAGGTATTCAAAGCTAGGGTCCTAAGATCTTAGATATCAGCATGTCTCTGTATTTTTTAAAATTCTTCTCAAAGAAATGTCCACCAAAGCAAGAAAACAACACCGTTTTACAGTACTTTTGGATCACTAAAATGAACATAGAGCAAGGATGAAAGTGATTTCTAAAAACAAACATCAAAGATCTGCACAGAACATAGGTCAATAATTATTTACACATTAACTAAGCATAATCAACATTCTAAAGCTATAGTGTTCCATAAAATTTCCTTGTCTCCAGTGTGCATGTGGTCCTTCCTTTATGAACTAGTCTTACTCAGGCATAATAATCTATAATAATTGCAAATCCTCATATAAAACCCCAATTTCAAGATGGCACCCCTGGCCATTTACTATTACTGATTTCTAATATGCCTCAAACTCAGTCTTACTGCTGCTGACTTCTTGTACTCTTTCTTCAAAAACTAGCCAAAAAAGTATCACTTCATGATGATATCTTTAGTCCCTGCCAATATCTACACCTTCCTACCACTCCTAAAACTTGTTGGTATACACTTTTCTACTTTCTTTTATAAGTAAACTTTTTATGGAAGTAAAATATCTGTCTTAGTTCAGGCTGCCATAACAAAATATCATAGACTGGGTGGCAGCTGAAACAACAAAAATTTATTTTCTCATCATTCTGGAGACTGGAAGTCTGAGATAAGGATGCCAGTATAACCAGGTTCTAAAAAAATGCTCCCTTTCTGGTTTGCAGATGACCACCTTCTCTCTGAGTCTTCTAATAGCAGAGAGAGAGCACTTCCTCTGAGGGCCCTACACTTACGACCTCAATTAAACCTAATTATTTCTCAAATGCCCCATCCCCAAATACAATCACATTGAGGGTTAGGGTTTCAACATATGAATTTGGGGTGACACAATTCAATCCATAGCAAGCAGACATTCAGGAAAGTGCACAAATCATAAGAATGCATCTTGATTAACTGTTTTAAAGTGAATATACCCATATATCCATAGATTAATAAATAAAAATTGCCTGGAGGCCTGAAGTTACCCTTATCCTACTTTCTCATTATTCTCTGCAAATGGAACTATTATTCTGACTTCTATTACCATAGATAGTTTTTGAACTTCACATAAATGGAATTACTCATATTCTTTGTGCCTAAGCTTCTTTTGTTCAATATTACATTTGTGAAGTTTATCCATATTTTTTCATGGAGCAGTAGTGTGCTCATTTTTAGTATTGTACAGTATTATATTGCTTGAATACATAACAATTTATTTATCTATTCTACTACAGATACACATTTGGGTTGCTTCCAGTTAAAACTATTCAAATAATGTCTTTTTATGAATGGTCTTTTATATGTCTTTGGTACACATAACTGTGCGCTGTGGAAGTGTTTATATATTTAGGAGTAGAGATGCTGGATCTAGCAGTCGAGTATGTGAAAACTTAATTCACAATTCAATACTCACAATATTATAAGTTTTGTAGATGCCTTTGCTAGATTAAGAAAATGTTTTTCTGTTCCTAGATTGCTAAGAGTTTTATGACAAATCAGTGTGGAATTTTATCAAATGCTTTTCTGCATCTTTTGAAATGATCATATGATTTTTCTCTTTTATTTGGTTAATGGATTAAAATATACTAATTGAGTTTTGAATATTGAACAAACTTGGATTCCTGAAATAAATCTAACTTTTTGTTGCATATTAAAACTTTCATGTGCTGTTGGACTTTATATGCCTACATTGAGTTTATGATTTTTTCTCTATGTTCATAAAAGATTGGTTTGTAATTTTCCTTTCTTGTAAAGTCCTTGTCAGGTTTGATATAAAGTTTATGCTAGTCTCACAAAATACGTATTTATGAGATGGAAAGTATTCCATTTTTTTTTTCCCCTGGAAAAGTTTGGGTAAAATTGTTGTGTTTTCCTTAAAGGTTAAAATTATCTACCTGGAGGTTTTGGGGTTTTTTGTTTGTTTTTAAGATTTTATTTATTTATTTGAGAGGGAGAGTGAGATCACAAGCAGGGGGAAAGGGTAGAGGGAGAAGCAGATTCCCCGCTGAGCAGAGAGCCGGATGTGGGACTCCATCCCAGGATGCCAGGATCATGACCTGAGCCAAAGGCAGATGCTTAACTGACTGAGCCACCCAGGCACTCCTACCTGGAGTTTTTACGGGAAGGTTAAAAAGTACAATTTCTTTAATAGTTAGAATACTATCCATGTTTACATTACTTTTTGTATCTAGCTTGACAAGTTGTAGTTTTCCAGGAATTTGAATTTTATATACATTTTCAAATATACTGGCATATCGTTTATGTTATTAGGATTGATAACTGTTCACATTATTTCAGGATCTCTGGTGTTACGCTTTTTTTAAAATCCCTGTTATTGGTATGTTGTACCATCTTTCTTTTTTTATTTTGACCAATCTTGGGAAGTATCAGTCTTACTACTCTTTCCAAAGGACCATCTCCCTTTGTGCTAATTTTTCAATTATGATTTTGTTTCTTAGTTATTAATTTCTGTTCATATTATCAATATTTCTTCATTGTTACTTTCTTTGAATTTAGTTTTTGTTATTTTCCTAGTCTATTGAAATAGATTCTAAGATCATTGATTTTCAGCCTTTTTTTTTTTTTTTTACGCATTTATGGCTATATATTTCCCTCTAAGCAGGCTTTAGTTGCATCCCATGGGTTTCAATATATTGTTATTCAAATCACAATAATTTCTTATTTACTCCATATTTTCTCTAATTCACAGATAGTTTAGAGGTGTAGTGCTTAGTTTCCAAACAATTGGGTGGTTTCTACTTATATCTTTTATTAATAAACTTAACCTTAATTTCACCTTCATCAGAGAACATACTCTGAGTTCAATTCTTTGAAATTTATTAACATCTGCTTTATGGAAATGTATTTTGCTGTTTAAAGTTCAGTGTTCTAAATAGATCTATCAGATAACATTTGTTAATTGTGGTTTTCATATCTTCTATTGTTATATTAATTTCATGTCTCCTTATTTTATCAGTTAGTCAAAGAAATGGATTTAATCTCCACATATGATTCTAGAATATTCTTTTTATAGTCCTTTCAGATTTTGCTTTGTCTATTTTGATGTTATATTATCTGTATATAAATTTAGAAATGTTTTATTTTCCTAGTAGATGCTTTAATCATTATGAAATATTCCTCTTTAGGAACTTTAAATTCCACTATCTTTTTATTGGAATAGTTAACAACAAGTTTTTTTTTTTTTTGAAGATTTTATTTATTTGACAGAGAGACAGAAGAGCACAAGCAGAGGGAGTGGCAGAGGGAGAGGGAGAAGCAGACTCTGCACTGAGCAGGGAACCCGATGTGGGACTCGATCCCAGGACCCTGAGATCACGACCTGAGCCGAAGGCAGACGCTTAACCATCTGAGCCACCCAGGCGCCCGGAATAGTTAACAACAAGTTTTAATGTGTACCTCTGCATTCTGTGTTCTGTTATTTATGCTACCTTGTAAGAACTATATATTATAGTGTTTTTATTTTTTAACCTGACATTTGTCTCTTAATTCTCTGTTTATATTTAATAAAACCACTAATATATTTGAACATAAATCTATGATCTTATTATTTGCTTTATATTTATCCAATTTGTTTTTGCTTTTTTTTTCTTTCTTTTTCTACTTTGAACTACTAATTTCTTGTTATTCTATTTTCTCTTCTATTAGCTTACTATTCCATTTTCTCCTCTATTAGTTGCACATTTTAAAACTATTCTCTAATAGGTTAACATAGACATTACCAACATGCATTTTGACAATAAAGTAGTAGTTTTCTGCCTTCCAGAAATGAAAAACTCCTTAGAACAGGTTATGTTTACTTAGTACTCTCTTCCATCTGTGCTATCATTTTAATATATTTTTAAATATGTCTATTATTGTATACAATCAGTAATTTTATTTTATTTATTTTATTTTTTTTTTAAGATTTTTTTTATTTATTCATGAGAGATAGAGAGAGAGAGAGGCAGAGGCAGAGGGAGAAGCAGGCTCCCTGCGGAGCAGGGAGCCCGATGCGGGACTCGATCCCAGGACCCTGGGATCATGACCTGAGCTGAAGGCAGACGCTTAACTGACTGAGCCACCCAGGCGTCCCAACAATCAGTAATTTTAAATAACCACATTTTTATTATTTTCATTGCACTTTAATCCTTCATGCAGTTTTGTGCTTCCCTTTGAGAACATTTACTTTATGCCCAAAAAATCCTTTTAGTATTGCTTTTAATGTTCATCTCCTGGTGAGAAATTCTCCTAGTTATTGTTTATCTGAAAATATCTTCATTTTGTCTTTATCATGGTATCCAGCAGCATTATTGTGATGCAGCTAGGTACTGACTTTTATTTATCCTGCTTCTGCTTTTTAAAGTCTTTTGCATTTGTAGCTTTGTATCTTTCAACAATGTATCGGAAAATTCTTGGCCCAATTTTTTCAAATGCTTATTTTCTCATTCTATCTTCTTTCTATGTCTCCAACCCACATGCTATGCCTTTCGTTTTTTCTAGTATGTTTTTCTCTATGTACTAGTACTCTTTTCTAAATTTTCTGCAGATCCTTGAGCATGGATATTTTCCAAAGAAGCAATTTTTGGTTTCTTTGCTACTAAAAACTTTCGTCTGTTTTATATCTTAATGATTTTTTATCTTTATAATTTTGTCCATTATTTGGTTTGGGTTTAACTTTTTGTTTGTTTGTTTCTTAAAGTGGAAGCTTAATTAAGACATTCTTTTTTTCTTCACTTAAGCATTTAAAACTATAAATTTCCTTCTGAGTGCTGCTTGAGCGCAGCTTGCAAATTCTGATATGTTGCATTTTCACTTATTTTCAGTTCCAAATATTTTCTAATTTTCCTTGTGATTACTTTTTTTCACCCATAATCTATTTCTAAGTGTATGTTTAATTTCTAAATATTTGGAAAATTCTCATCTATCTTTCTGTTATTGGTTTTCATTTAAATATACTATAAGCAGAGACCATACTCTGATGTCAATAATGCTTGTTCTATGGGCTAGCAAGTGGTATAGAATATGTATTCTACTATTGTTGGGTGGATTGTTCTCTAAATATCAGTTAGATCAAGTTAATTGATATCTTTTTTCAAGTTTTCTATATACTCAGAAATTTTCTAATTGTTCTACTAATTGCTATTCTATCGATTAATCATGGACATATATTTCTCCTTTTAATTATCTCAACTTTTGCTTCATGTACTTTTAAGTCCTTATTGAGTGCATACACACTTAGTGTTGTTATGCCTTAATGACTCAACACTTTATAGTTATATAATAATCCTCTTTATCCCTGATAATTTACTTTATTTACTTTTTTGATTTAACATAGCACTCCTGCTCGCTTATAATTTTCTTGTCTATAGTTTATTAATGGGATTTGGTTTTCATCTAGTCTGAATATTCCTGCCTTTTAATTGTTTAGCCATATACATTTGATATGATAATCAATATGCTTGGGCTTAAGCTAACATCTTCCTTTTTCCTTTTTATTTGTTCCATATGTTTTTATTTTCTTCATTCCTTTGACTTTTTATGATTTCATTTTATCTACACTATTGGTCAGTTTTTAGCTATACTTTATTTAAGTGGTTGCTTTAAGGTTGAAAATATGCATCCTTCAGAGTACTCCTTTCAGTAATATTATACAACTTCTTGAATAATGTAAGAATCTGACAAGAGTATACTTCCATTTCTACTTTCTTTCATTCATTTATTATTGTCATACATTATTACATATGTTATAAACCAAATATATTGTCATTATTTTTCTTTTGAAAATTCAATTATCTTTTTAAACATTTTAAATGAGAAAACTTTTTCATTATTTATTTATTTATTTATTATTCCCAGTGCTCATCATTGTTTTGTGAAGATTTAAAGTTTCCATCTGTTTATCATTTTAGTTCTGCCTGAACTTCCTTTTAAATGTCTCATACTGCAGGTTTGCTGGTGATAAATTCTCTCTGGTTTCATTTGTCAAAAAAAAAATAGTTTTCCTTCACTTTTGAAAGATGCTTTCACTAGGCATAAAACTTATAGGTATTACAAATTGATAGGGTTTTTTTTTTCTTTACATTTAACAAGTATCATTCTATTGTCTTTTGGTTTCTATAATTTCTGATGAAAGTTTACAATAATTCTTATCTTTGCTCCTCTGTGTTTTTTCTCTGGTTGCTTTATCACTTGTTCTCAGCAATTTCATTATGATGTTCATGATGTGTTTTTTATTAAGTTTATTCTGCTTGGGTTTGAATATGAGGGTTTATACCTTTTTAAATCAAATTTGAAATATTTTCAGTTATTACTTTTTCAAATATTTTTCAGTCCATTCTGTATAGGAATCCAGTTGTGTTTATGTTAGACTACTCAATAATGTCTTGTAAGTACTGAGTCCCCATTCATTTTGTTTTGTCTTCTCTCTGCACTTTATTTTGGCTATATTCCATTGCTGTGTCATCAAATCACTGAACATTTTTCCTGCAATGTCTAACCTCCTGTTAGTCCCATCCCTTGAAAATATTGCTTTAGATTTTGTATTTATTTTTGTTTCTAGTCATTCTGTTTGGTTCTTTTCATGTTGTCCACATCTCTTATTCTTCTGTGTCTAGCAAAATTTTATTAGATGTCATATATCATAACCTTCACATTGTCAAATGCTGGATTTTGTTTTATTCCCTTTTGGTATTTTGGACTTTGTTCTACAAAACAGTTCACTCACTTGTGACCCAATTTGATCCTTTTGAAGCCTTATTTATTATTTTTTAGAGTGGATCTAGATCTACCATGATTTCAGTAATGTTACTCTGTGCCAGCTGGTGGGAACTTAAACAGTTCATTGAATTGTATGAACTCTGGAAATTTTTTGGCTTAAAGTTCTCCATTAAATTTCCTTTCCTTGGGATTTGTTTTTAGCCAGACTTATGTACTTTTATCCTGTGTGTACACAGATTTCTATTGGACCATACCAATTTCTGAAGTTATTACTTAGCTCTGAACTGTTTGATACTCTGCCCTGCAAATTCTAGAAACCCTGATTTCCCCATTTTCTAATCTCTGTCCCTTCATTCAGGGACACATAGTAAATTCTGTTTTGTTTTTCCTCCCTTTTTTATGAACCAGAATTACCTTCATGTACAAAGCTAGAGTGATTGCTGGGCATAGCTCATTTGTTTTCATCCTTCCAATGGCCAACAGTTCTATACCTATTTTCCAGTATCTTAAAATAGTTGTTTCATCTATTTTTTTTCCTGTTTTCTAGGTGTTTAAGGCAGGATGGTAAATTCAGATTCTATCACTCTATCATGGCTGAAACTGAAATCCTATAAATGATGTGATATATATATGTGTGTGTGTATAATGATTATATATACATAATGATTATATATATAACTGATTTAACTTCCAGTTCATTAGTCTTCTCAGCTATGGCTATAACTTATTTTTTTAATATTTACTTATTTATTTTAGAGACAGAGAGAGAGCATGTGCACGAGCAGGAAGAGGGGCAGAGAGAGGGAGAGAGAGAGAGAGAAGCAGACTCCCGATGAATGCAGAGCCAGACACAGCTTGATCTCATGACCCTGAGATCATGATCTGAGCTAAAATCAAAAGTCCAATGTTTAACCAACTGCCTGGCCACCTGCCTGGCCCCTGTCTATACACTATTAAAACCATCTATTGAGTTATTAACTTCAGTGATTTTATTTTATAGTTCTAGAATATCCATGTGATTCTTATTTATTGATTCCATTTTGTATGAAGTACTCCAGAGAATTTTTATTTTCTTAAAAGTGTTAATCACAGATATTTTCAAATCACATACCTTAAATTTCAATATTTCATGATCTGTTGTCCTCTTTTGTTTGTTTGTTTCTTTCTGGGATTTTATTCGGTTGTTTCCTAGCTCCTAATGTATGGTATTTTTTCCAATTGAATTCCAGACATAGAATATAAAGATCTAAAGACTCCAGGTGATGTTATAATATTTTTTTCCAGGCAGGCAATGTGAGTAGGACTGATCATCTTGCTTTTATTAGAAATCAAAATGACTTAAGACTGGGTTTCAAAATTTGTAAGGTCTATTTCTGACTTACCCTTAGTCCTAGGACACAGACCTTTTGAGTTCTCAGCTTCAAGCCTAGGCTTTTTTTCAGGGTCTCTTCTCCTTGGCAGGACTTAACCTTCCATATTTATCTCCCTAGCACTGTGATTCTACCAAAACCTCTTGACTTCTTGGGTTCCTATCCCATGAAGTTTAGGAATCTGCAAATCTCTCAAGGGGAACAACATCATGGAATGTCAATTTCAGATTACTATGCTTTTCTTTTTCTTCAGGTCTTAGCCCTTCCAAACCTGCCTACTTTAGTTTCTTTCAATTGGCTACTTTTTGTGTTTCATCCAGCTTTTATATTGTTCATGAAAAGTTGCTCTGATAACCAGATACTTTATCAGTTCAAGAAAACAATTCAGCATATCTTATAGCCTTTTGGGCTATAAGGTAGGAAGAGAAAAATGAAGGGGGGAAATCGGAGGGGGAGATGAACCATGAGAGACTAGGGACTCTGAGAAACAAACTGAGGGTTCTAGAGGGGAGGGGAGTGGGGGGATGGGTTAGCCTGGTGATGGGTATTAAAGAGGGCACATATTGAATGGAGCACTGGGTGTTATATGCAAACAATGAATCATGGAACACTACAGCAAAAACTAATGATGTAATGTATGGTGACTAACATAACATAATAAAAAAAAAGATAATGATTTACATATTTGTCTTATTTGCATTACTAGATTATGAGTTTCTTAGAGGCAAGGACTCTGACTCATCATCTTTGGTTGTTCAGGGACTGACAGAGTCAGCTGTCAATAATTATTAAGGCTTTCAGTTACACCTCTTATTTCCCTCAAAAAATTTTCTGCATACTTCTCTTCTGAACTACTTACTCCCTCTGGCATACTTCTCTACCTACTACTTTCTTGATTGCTAGTATCATCCTTAATTCTATCCCCTAATATATCCCTAATCTTTAAAACACCATTTTAGGGGCACCTGGGTGGCTCAGTCGTTAAGCGTCTGCCTTCGGCTCAGGAAATGATCTCAGGGTCCTGGGATCGAGCCCCACATCGGGCTCCCTGCTCGGCTGGAAGCCTGCTTCTCCTTCTCCCACTCCCCCTGCTTGTGTTCCCTCTCTCACTGTGCCTCTTCTGTCAAATAAATAAATAAAAAATCTTTTAAAAAAATAAAATAAAAATAAAACACCATTTTAAGGGGTACTGGGTGGCTCAGTCTGTTAAGTGTCTGCCTTCAGCTCAGGTTATGATCCTGAGGTCCTGGGATTGAGCCCCGGGATCCTGGAATTGAGACCCACATCTGGCTCCCTGTTCAGCAGGGGGCCTGCTTCTCTCTCTCTCAAATAAATAAGTCCTTAAAAAATAAAATAAAACACCATTTTAAAATACTTTATGAATTTTTTTCTTTCCTGAACCTAACCAAGTGTGATTGGAACATAATCTATCATCCCTCAGCAAACATATTCTCAATGTCCTGTGCAATGATGGATGATTTCAGTGAAAAGTCAGTATTCTTTCTTCCTCAAACAGACTGTGAATCCCTTGACAGCAGAAGCTGTCCCTTTTGCTTAGCATATATTCCCTTAGGAAGTAAGTTCGACATGATGTAAAACAGTGGTAGTCGAAGACATGTGGACTTGGTCATTTGCAAACCTTAGAAAGTGGACTAAATTATTTTTGAGTTGAATGGGCATAACAAGCTATAACCATACAGAATTAATGAAATGTCTCCACTAATGTAAGCAAAACGAAGACTTTTCATAACTTAAGTTCTTATTAATACTTCCATTTATCTTCCTATCTCTCGAATCTGCTGTCTCATCTGAAGATATCTACCTTTTAATAGAATTTGATAGCAATCTCTGAGGTGAAGTGGTATTCAGAAATGTTAGTCTTTATGTCTAAGTATTTCTAAGCATTGAAATTCACAGCAAATAAGGCTTTAATCAGCAATTACACTTAGTAAACATATGGACACATGGAGAGTAAAATATCAGGGTCGTTGTTCACTCACATACAAATACCGATTGAAATAATTCTTACCACTTCACTTAACATTCAGAACTGTATCAGATACACTCCCATTCTATCTCTACCTATCAGAACAAAGACATAAAATTTAAAAAAAATTATATAGGTCTTTAAAGGTTAGCAAACATGTCCCTTCTGAGTGTCACTTTTATCTAATTCAGCATCATTTGCCTCATATAAATTTTTTAAATTAAAAAAAAAGATGAAAACACCTGCACAAAAGAATGTTCAATCTAACTAGTAGACCAAAAAAAAAAAAAAAAGGTAAATATGGCACAGTAGGAGAATAAAGCTTCTGGGGAAAGAAAGCAAAGCTGTGTGACAGATGGAAAGGTCTCAATGGATGAATGGTACTACTACAAATAAGTAGCAGGCAGCCAGAGGGAATCAAATAATGATTATGGAAGAAAAATGAGGGTTAAAAAAGATGAAAAAAATGTTTTGACTCAAGCTAAAGATTCTATATTAATAAAATTTTCTATTTAAAAATATATTTAATTATACATCCACAAAAGGTAGAAAATAATTCATGTCAAATAGAGTAGACAGCTGACAAGTGAACCAGTATAGACAATATAAAAAGCTCAACATGTCCTTGGAGAGGAAGGAATGCATTCCACAATTTGTACTGGCATGCCCCCAAACCTGAACAGATTACTTTCTGGCGATCAATATCTGTAACCACCAGAGGCCTGTTAGAGAGTTTTTAAAAAATCAGCTTCAAAGAGACCTGGTCCCCAGCTTACATTTTATTTTTGCCAGTGGGTGCTGAGGTAAGAGTTTTGGACAAGGCTCATTTTTCTTCTCTTTATAGGGCTGTGTATTGAATATGAAGCACCCTAGCATGTTCTCAGGCTCTAGTCAGCTAGATTCAGGCCCTGTTTATGGATACTGTGAAAGAGGACCAATACCCTTCACCAACTTGAAATCAGCCTATGCATATCAATTCAATGAAAAATGCTGGCCACAATTTAGTTGGGTTTCAACAGTAAGTGCTTATTCATCAATCTGATTTTAGTGTCAAGTATAAGTAGAGTATTTTAAGAGTTGTTATAGTTACTTGACTTGAAAACCTAGAATATTTCCTCCCTTCCCATTTCTGTAATATGCTCAAATATTAGTTACTCAAAGCAATAGTTTTCCTGACATCTTTCTACCCATAATAAAATAATTAAAAATCTATGTCTAATAGTACAGCATATTAAAAATAAACATAAAAAAAACCCACATAATTTCCCCATGCTTTATCAACAGGTAGAACACTCACTTTAGTCTAAACAACTGTTTCCAGGACATATTCTGCAGCACTGTAGTTTGAGATATTCTCCTGTTACATTTTAAATCATTAATCATATTTGAGCATTTTATACATTCTACCCTCCTTTCAGCAAATGATAATGTACACTAGCAAAGAACATATTTAGCTTTTTAAAACCCAGCAGTTCTTAAGTGGATTTTAATCAGAAGGTATTTAAAATCCTGAAAAACTTTAGGGTACATATATCTGGTGGTGTTTGCCAAAATTCTGCTTTGGGCTCTACTCAACTTCATTTGATCATTTCCCTCTTGATTAAAATAATTTTTTTTCTAAATACTGAAGATGAAGACTACTGAGAAGACAGAGAGTGATACTTCTTCTACTTCTCATTTAATATCCAGAACCTGTCTATCTGAATAAATAATCAAGATAGAGAGTAATGGAGGGGGAAGAAAAAAGCCTCCCTTGTTGTAATGTTGCATACTACCCATTTCTGCTCAATGCTTCTCCATCTCCAAGTGACTGTATTATTAAAAGCAAATTCAAGGATGATGAATGAAAAGAACAACTGCAGCCTTTAATCACAAGGTTCTAGCATTTCAATGGTGTTTGTAGGTGTACAGAGTAGTGAAATCATTGGAAATTTAAACAATTGGATTACAAAAGGTCCTGAAATGAATTGCTGGAGAGATTTCAAAATAGGAATCTGATTAATGCACAAAATGCAAGTGAACTCTTCCAATCAATAAACAAAAGTGTATATGATCTGGATTGTGATAGTAAATAAAGTGGGCAACTAATCAATCCGAGAGGGTCCATATTTAAAAAATAAAGTGGCAACATTGTATAAATTTCAGATTGCCTTATTCTTTATCTTTTGTATCATTATTCCCATAAGATGTTCTACAAAAATCCAGCCAAGTAAAACAAATTTCAAACCACTGAATGTGTATGTCATACTTGAACATTCCTAATGCAAGTTGTCTTAATAAAGATCCTGAGAAGTCCTGCAATGCAGAAAGGCATTGAGCTTTGTTTGAGTTTTTCTCCAACCTAAATGACCAGGGAGCCATATTTACATAATAAGCCTACGAATGTCCTAGGGTTTACTTTAGGAAATAGTTTTCTATTGTTTCTTAGCAGATTATGCTCATAAAGCTATGGAAATGTAGAACAGTTTGCAATGGTTAGGAGAGTATCAAGTGGTAATATTTGAAAGAAATATTTCCCAAAGTGTGATCAAGAAAGCCCTAGGCTTCCCCAAAACCCTTTGAGAACCCATGAAGTCAAAGCTCTTTTAATAATACTGACTTCTTGGAGGAGATTCTTTCTAATCTGAGCGTTGACAGTATGTAGCAGTTAGGCAAAAAAGTTGGAGAGGGAGAGTAGCAGAGGAGAGGGTTTCCGGGAAGAAAGAACAACATATGCAATGGCATGGTGTAGAGTGAGGGAATACAATCAGTTCTACATGCCTAGAGGCAAGTGGACACACATAGTAGGAAAAGTTGAAGCAGGAGAAGTTTAGGGGTAGGGAATAGAGGATCTCAACTTCTAGCATCTGACTATAAGAGAAAGTCAGTAAAAAATATCAAAAAGATAGATTTAGGCCTTAGGTATATTACTCCTACAGCATTGCAGAGAAGACTTTTAAAGGTGGAAAGACTAGAGGCATAGAAGCCACTTGGACTTTGCAATTATGCAACCATCATAGCTCTAACTGATAAGAAGCATTCCTCCCGACCTGATGACTTGTACAGTGAACCCACATGGAAGCTCCCCATCACTTCGAGAAGTTATAACATTATGAGAAAGATAGGTAGGGAAGCCAGTACAAGAATTAGAAGAGTTACACAATTTTTGGTAATGATAATTATTGATTACCAATATCGATCATTTAGAACCTTATTAAAATTTTGAATAGATTCTCACAAGAGAATTATCAAAAGTGAGAGTGAAGCTGAACGATTAGAACTAAATGATATTTGGGGGAACTGATTTGATGTAGATATTGGGTAAGAATTTTTAAGTCATATTTTGCATTAAAAAATTCAGGGGGTAAATATTGTTAAAATATGAGCAAGTTATTAAAAATAGATTTTGTGAAATAAATAAATTCTTAGAATAAAACAGCATAAGTGCCCAAATATTACTGTAAACAGAAGCAATCATATCAATTTAATCCCTGAAATATGCCACTCTATGTAGTTTGCTCCTGGCAGTCACCTTAAAGTAGGCTCAAAAAACAAAACAAAACAAAAAGACAGAAAAATTAAAAAGAAGCACTTAGTCATCACCTAAGTCCAAATTGACATCCCAGTTAAGGGATACTGAAATTAGATTAATTACTAATTACTAACTGGAAGAAATATGGATTTTTTTTGAAGGAATAATATTTGTTTCTGCTATATCTTCCCTAACAAAAAGGGGTCTGAATTGACATGAACAGAGCCAAGGCAAAGTCTAAAAGAACTAAATAGACACAAGAAAATGGGATCAAGCCCCCCACCAACACCCCCCACTGGCAGAGAGGCACAAAGTCTGCTCAGATCCAGCCCAAGACTAATTGTCTGCAGAGTATTTCTAAGGGGGTGCTAGGTTTAAGTAGGTATTAAGTTAGAAGTTAGCAGTAAAAATAAATCATAAATACATAAATAAAAGAGCAAGAATGTGGTTATTAATTTTTTTTAGTTAGATAGTTCTTCACGGGAAAATAGATTTATGCATAATGTTCTAGAGGGCTCACAGAATACCTGAAGCCCATCCATGGAACTTATAAGATTCCAAATGCTCCCCATTAAAAATTCACATATATTGGCAAACTAGAAATAAAGGGGAAATTCCTCAACTGGATAAAGAACATCTACAAAAAACCTATTGCTGACATCATACTTAATGCTGAGAAATGAGAAGCTTTCTCACTAAGATCAGGAAAAAAAGCAAGGGTGTCCCTGCTCACCAGATCTTTTCAACATTCTTTTGGAAGTCCTTACTAATGCAATAAGATAAAAAAAAAAAAGGGGATAAAATGTATATATACTGGAAAGGAAGAAATTATACTGTCTATGTTTGCGAATGATATGATTGTTTATGTAGAAAATCCAAAAGAATCAATAAAAATCCTGGGACTAAAAAAAGATTATAGAAATATTGCATGATACAGGTTAATAGACAAAATAGACTTATTTACCAATGCTAAACAAGTGCAATTTGAAATTAAAAACACAATGCTATGTACACTAGCATTCCCCAAAATGAAATACTTAGGTATAAATCAAACAAAATGTGTACAAGATCTATTTGAGGAAAAATATAAACTCTGATAAAAGAAATCACAGAAATGGAAAAATATTCTGTTCATTGATAGAAAGACTCAATATTGTCAAAATGTCAGTTCTTCCCAACTTCATCTATAGATTCAATGCAGTCTCAATTAAAATCCCAGCAAGTTATGTTGTGGATATTGACAAACTGATCGTAAAGTTAAATGAAAAAGCAAAGACCCAGAATAGACAACACAATATTGAAAGAGAAGAACAAAGCTGGAGTCCTGACACCAGTTGACTTCAAGATTTACTATAAAGTTCCAGTAATGAAGACAATGTGGTATTAGTGAAAGAATAGACAAATTATTTACTGGAAAAGAATAGAGAGGCCATACATACTTTGGTAAACAGAAGAAAATGCTTTATTTTAGATAAAAAATAGATATTCCATAATAAAAAGAGATAAGTATTATAGCAAAATAATTTACTGATTAAGTAGACCTACAGTGTTCTGATTACTGGGAAAGTAATTTTTCACTTCTTAGTATATAGTAAGTACATAAAAAATTGGAAAAAATATACTCTAATAACTTGGAATTCTTCTATATAAAGCCATAATCATCATCATGGCTATTATCAGCATCACCATCAAAATCCCGTCATGCAAAGTTACTTGTGAGTCTAGCTTCTCACATCTCCATTAGATGCTAGAATAAACAGCTGGCCTCTGACTCTTGCAATGATTCTTAATATTTTCCCTCCATTTTGACACACCTAAGGGAAACCACACCCCCATAAAAGAAAAGTGGCTAACTGGTTTTGCATAGCAAGATTCTTGTATTTTCTTGATCTTAAAGGCAGCGCTTTCAACATTTTCTCACTTATCATATTTGCTTTGAGGTTTTGTAGATATCCTGTGTTAATTTTTGGAAGTTCCTTTTGTTTCTAGTTTACTAAGAATTTCTATCTTACTAAATCTTACCAAATGCTTTCCTGTATTTGAAGATATGATCCTAAAATTTATCTCCTTTAAGCTGTTAATATTATAATTATACTAATTAATTTTCTAATGTTAAACAATGTTTTATTTCAAATCCAACAAATCCAACATGACTGTTATGTATAGTTTTTATACATTACTGGTTTTGGTTTGTTTAGGAATTTTGCATCTATTTTCATGGATAATCAGCCTGTAATTTTTCTTTCTTATATTGATTTCTCATTAAATCATTTTGAGAAACACATTTTAATAACTTATTGATATAAAATTATTCACCAGTATCTTACTGTGTTTAATCTCTCCTATCTGTGTAGTTATATACCATTTTTATTCTTACTATTATTTTCAAGAGTTTTCTTTGTTCCTTTTTAATTTTTTTCTAGGGTTTTGTCTATTTTGTTAGGTTAAGTGTTTTATTGATCCTAATACTTATATTCTATAACATGAATTTCTGCTCTTATTTCTTTTCTTCAATTTTTTTCTGTTGTTCTTTTTTCCCGTAACTTATCAATTTGGAAGGTTAGACTTTCTTCCTTTCTAATATAAATATTTAGGGCTATAAGTTTCTATCTAAGTTTCATTTTAGCTATATCCCAAAAGTTTTGATATATAGTATTTTTAAATGATTCAGTTCTAAATATTATTTAATGTCTATTATGAATTGTAGTTTCAGTTTCTTGTTAATTGCTAACTTAATTATATTGTAGTCAAACAGTGTGGTATTTACAATACTAATCTTTGATTTATCAAGGTTAGTTTCTCCAGCCTAGCACATAGTTATGTTCCAGTTGTGCGTTAAAAAAAATACATCACAATTGTTGGTTATAATACTTTAATGTCTGTTCATTAGATGAACTTGTAGTTTGGCTATTCAAATTTCAAAATTTTACCATTTTATCTGCCTGATTTATCATTTACTCAGTTATTTAAATTATTAAATAATAAAGTAGACTTGTAGATTTTACTTTGTAGTTTTGTCAATTTTTCTTTAAACACTTTGAGGTTATATTATTAAGTTCATAACAATTATAATTATTGTTTTCCTGAGATTTGAAACTTTTATTATCATGAAGCAATCTTCTTTATCTGTTGTAATGTTTCTTGCCTTTCTATTTTGTTTGAAATTAATATAATTATCCATCTTTCATTTGATTAGACTTTATCTGGTATATATTTGTCCTACTTTGAATTTTACATTCCTCTATAAATTTCTGATGTGTCTTTGTAAACAGTATACAGTTAGATTTTTTTAACAGTCTGAAAATCTTCATTTTTTAACTGGACAGTTTACTCCATTTACATTTGTTTTATTATGTTTTCTATTTGTTCCACTATTTCCCTATTTCTCCCACCTCCCATTCTGCTTTATTTTGGAATTTTTTTTCTTTTGTAACAAAGCAGGAATATCATGATATTTGAAAGTATGTTTTGTAAAATAATCATAACTGGTGCTTTACATTAACCACTTTATATACATTATCCCCTTTAATGCTTACAACAACCCTGAGATATGGTCACTGATATTCCTATTTTGCAGTTAACACAACTGAGGTCAGACTTATAAATTAATTTGTGCAAATTCAAATGGAAAAAGTAGGATTTGTATTAGTTCTATGTGACTGTAAAGCACAAAGATTTAACTATATAAAATAAAGTCAACAAAGACATCATCTGATTGGAAGGACATAACTAGAATCCACAATGGATAAAGTGCTAGGAGGGGACAAAATCAAATCGGCAGTATAATTCTCAATTACTTTCATTCTTGTGTTCAAAATGAAACATCTTTAAAAATTCTTTTTTGATTTGACTATAAGTGACAAATCTCTTCCTTTGGGACTTAAACAGTGAATGAATATGCTGACAAAGTTGGCTGACGACATTTAATTTGGTTCCTAGACCCAATTCCAATGTGTGTATGGAGGGTGAGTGGCTTCCCCACACAAACAATTCAATTCCAACACTCTGCCATGAGATAGGTTGAAATTCCATAGGCTAAAGGTTCAGTCCTATAAAACTGCCACCCCATACATATACTTCAGATACCAATTGCAAACCCAGCCTATCACCTGTGCTTCTGATCTACCAGAAACGGATTAGAGGTTCCCACAACCCCCTCCTTGGACTTCAGATACCTGCCACAAGTTAAAGTTTTTACCTGTACTTCTGACTGATTGACTATAAATCAGTTTCCACAATATCCTGTTTGAGTTCCATTAATTTGCTTGAGTGGCTCTCAGAACTCAAGAAACCCATATACTCACTAGATTACCAGTTTATTATAAACGGATATAACTCAAAAACAGCCAGATGGAAGAGATGCATAGGTCAACATATGGGGAAAGGGTACGGAGCTTCCATGCCCTCTCCAAGCAGGCCACTCTTCCAAATCTCCATGTGTTCACCAACGTGGAAGTGCTCCAAACCCAGTCCTTTTGGATTTCTATTACAACTTTATTACATACGAATGATTGCTTAAATCACTGACCATTGATGACTGAATTCAACCCCTCACGTCTCTCCTCTCCTGGAGGTCAGGAGTGGAGTTTCTAAACCTCTAATCACACAATTGACTCCACACAGGCAACCAGCCCCACCTGTAGGTGTTTTCCAAAAGTCACCTCATTAACATAAAAAAAATCTTTATCACTCTCAACAATTAAGAAATTCCAAGGGAGCTGTGAGCCAGGAACCAGGGACAAAGGCCAAATATATGTGAAAAATATATTTTGGTAATCTGAATAACTATATATCTATATATGTATATAGATATATCTTATAAATCATAATATCTCAGTATTACAAATATTTTAACACTTATTTTGGGCTATTGTTTGGAATATATTGAAAAAAATGTGAATTGACTTCAAACCCTGATTTCCCCCAGATTTTCTTTAGGTAAGCATAGCCTGTGTATCAGTGCCTTGTAATCATTTTTCCAAAGTACACTTTAATTTTATGCAATAATCTTGTTAAATCATAACATATGTGCTCAAGCAATAGGGTATCTTGGTTTTCAATTTGCATCTTATTTATTTCTCAGATTAAATCTTTCTAACTTGAGTATATTACAAGACAAGAATACTTGGTTTCTAGATTCTTGGCTTAATCACCTAGCATGTAGAAACTGTTAAATAACACAAGAATGACATTCCCTTTAAAAATGGAACCAAAGTGGTGCACCTGGCTGGTTCAGGCAGTAGAGCTTGTGACTCTTAATCTCAGGGTCGTGAGTTCAAGCCCCATGTTGGGTGTAGAGCTTACTTTAAAAAAAAAATCTTATCACTAGAAATGGAACCAAAGCTTCACCTTGGGATAAGCATAGTATGATGACCATATTTTAAATAATCAGAGATGGTAGTCATCTTTATTTTGTGACTTTAAGTATAACATTTCCAAATCACACTAGCATCTTTGTAATTAAAAGGAAATATTGTTCTAATTTGAAGTGATTCATATAATAATGACCAATATTATTTATATAGTTTATATAGTAGTTATAATTAACTACTCAATGTTGGCAGATTCTATATTTATGCAGTTGTGCAATAGATGCCATTCTCCCACCTATAATATTATTATTCTTGATTTTTTCCTTTAATGATAACTGTGAAACCCTCAAAGCCTTATTCAGTAAACTCTCCAACTCTGACCCCTCTTTTACTGTCTCTTTTGAACTTTTGATTTTCATTTGTATGATATTTTATACTTCTTCATATATGATATTTTAAATATTCTTATAGCGCAGCAAATATATCATCTCCTCAGATGAATTATAAACTCCTTAAAGGCAGAAGTCTTACTTTCTATTTTATTTTACTGTCTGGTACCTTAAAGTACAACTAGAGAGACAGTTTCAGTGTTTTCCTACTACTTCATGTTTGTGGCATGCTCTGGAATATTTCGCATTAGGTGGTATCTTGAAAGATGAAAAGAATCAAAATTACCCTCCATACCCAACAATATCTAGAAAATAGTCATGACTACAACATAACAATGTGACTCACCTAGACTACAAAAAGACTATTACCATACCACTAGCTCAGCACCCTTTTAATTGAGTTGCTGCTTAAGAACTATTTATTGAATGGATCCCATTTTTTTATATATGAATGGGATCAGCTTCCTACATGTGAACATAAACACGAAACCCTTCTAGATGTTGACTTAACTTTTCTCCTTACTTCTTTTCTCCTACTTCCAGGAAATACTTGACTTTTCTCTTCTCCTTCCAGATACATAGTCTACCCTGTGGCATGATGGATCCATTTCAATAGTCAGTGTAAGAGAAGGTCATTATCTTTTTTTTTTAAATAGGGAAATAATCTTCCCATATTGATTCAAACATGGCACATTCAAAACATGACACATCTTTAAGTCCTACACAGAGGATGAGAAGTACTGTCAATCAACTCTACAAAAGCATAAACCAGAGCAAAATGTTTGCACTTAAGAACATTAAAATCTCAAATAAGAAAACTGTAAAACTGTAAAGCACTACAACCAACATACAGCTTTACTCTGAGCAATATAAGAGTAGAGGTGTTTTAGACCTAATACACAGAATTCTAGGTGTAATTCTGTTAAGCAGCTTTACATTTTGCCATTAGAACTATTTCCCCTCTATGTTAAGCTTTAATATCCTTTCAAATGCATTAATGTGTCCCCAGAACAGACTCTCACAGACTCCTGCCTGCTTTGAATATTTCCATTTTAATAACAGCTTCAGATCTTCACTCAGAGCTTTATATACCCCTTACTGTCACAGAGGCCTGTGAAAGACAGAAGGAAACAGCTCGTCATCCATAAAAGTCATCCAATGTACAGTTGTTTGCTTTAGAATACAACCCACAGGAAAATTAAAGGGGAACATCATTTACATTTGATTTTCTCTACCCTTTGTGTTCATCTCTGAATAATTCTAGAGGAATTTTCTAAGTCCCTGTAAGGACTGCTTAAATCTTTTCCTTTCTGTGAGTGACTATAATTCCATGCTGAAAGAGCAAAGGTCTTTCTCTTAGACTTCAAAAAGGCAGAGTAGAGGCGAGTATGGTTTAGACCTTCATGGCATGAGGTCTTATAATCAGACTTGCTATTCAGTGGCATGGCATCTCAGAGGTAAGGAATACCACTTTACCAAAGCATCAGGGTCAAAACAACTTTTGTGAGAGGGGTGATGGTTCTTCAGGCTTATCTAAAAGAAAAAGTGAGCTATTTGTGTTTTTTGAAATTTCTGATCATATCAATAACCACTGTCATGATTAAGAGAAAGTCTGGAGGTTAGGGCAATACTAATTTTAGAGTTGGGGGAGAGGGATAACTTAAAGCAAACTGGGTGAATAGTTCAGACACAGGCTTGAAGATCTAGAATGTTTTTCATGAAGAAAAATGCAAAATTCTAACTGGCAAGAATGAAGATTATAGAGGAGGTAGGGGGATAGGTGGTGAGGGACAATAAACTACCAGAGGACAGAGAAGCCTGGGCACATTTTTCATTTTGTTCATAGTGTTTATGCACAAGTACCATTCCATTTCATATTCCACCTTCAAAAAATGTGATTTGTCAAAGATGGTAAACTCTCTGTTCCTTTATTATATCTGGTTAATTTAAAATTGCTAATGAAAACACAAGAAGGCAAAATTACATACTCTTAGCTGATGGCTCACTCTGACACAATCTTAAGAACAGGACTACACAATCTTAAGAACATTATGAAACTGGGCTCCTTCCTAACTGATGGCTTGAAACTAACTTAGTGTGTTACTCATCTTGATGACAATGACCCATTTACAGCATTCAATTCTCCACCACACATACTACATGATTCCAAAAGATCTTATCTGATTAGTTTTATTTGGTAAGCTAAAAACAACTTTGAATAACCATTTCACTTGAATTAGCACATGTCCTTGAACAGCTGAGTATCTTTTTTAAAAAAATAAATACAAATTTGGTCTTTTGGGTTGTTTTGTGTATCTAAAAAACCAAATCAGCAACCATTTTTTCAACTCCAAATGTTAATATCCAGTTGCTTGACATCTTCATACTGATGTAATACCAGAGGCTCCAACTCAATGCATCCTAACAAAATTTAACATTTTTATTCCTCATTCTCTTATTTCTTATCTCTTTCTATTAATAATGCTTTATTCTCCCAGTATGCTAAGCTCAAATCCTTGGAATTTCCTTTTACTCTTCTCTCTTAAACAAATCTCACATTTAACGTCTATAATTCTTTCTTGCTGCTCTTTTATATTCTAATTCTTTTATGTTCTTACTACTATAGCAATGGTCTTCAAAGAACACAAGATGATCTATTGAGGGAGGAAAACATTAGGATTTCTACTTTAAAAAACCTCCTTTTTTCCTATTTTTGCATAATAAGTAGGTAGATATAGATATATGAGTATATCTATAGAAATATATTAATATAAATGTCTATATATGTATATATTTCTATATGCACATATTTATGTTTATGTATATGTGTGTGTATACATAGAAAGAGAGAGAGAATTTTTTTTCTTACTTAGAAGATCTGATCTATAATGTCTCTCAACCAGGTGTAAGCCCTCTGCTTCTCACCTGGTTTGTTGTGAAAGTCTCTGGTTTTCAGTCTCAACTATCAGCTCTAATTGAATGAAGCAAGACAGTATTGATTGGACATCTGGTACTCTGACCCTAGTTCTTTGCTCTTACCATTTTCCCTACCTAAAGTATCCTTCCCACTCCACTGACACTTGTCCCACTTTATCCCATCCTTATGGGCTCAACTCAGATGACCCTTCTTAGTCCTCTACCTAAAGTAAACTTTTCCTTCTCTGAACATCCATGGCAGGGACGCCTATTCTTCTGTTATGGCAGGTTTTACAGTCAGTGTAGTTATTTCTTTTTAGGGATTGCCTAAGTAGTCAATTGTAAGCTCCTTAGGGAAAGCGGTCATGTTTATATATTTCCATATATCCAGCACAGCAGGAGCACAACACAGACGTAGCACAGTAGACGGCATAGTCTTACACATAGTAGGTACTCAAATAAACATCCATTTAATTAAGTAATTAAAATTATGAATAGCCATTTTCTTAACTTCTTCCAAGTTGCACTGCAATTTGTGTTTTCTTAAGACTACTTCTATTTTTAACTACAGTATATACTTGGTAAAGGATTTTACAACTCTCTAAATTAGCCCATGGTGATTACCCCTACTGTGCAATTTACCACTATTTTATTAAAGCAAGATTAAAGATAATACTTCATTGGAAGAAGTAACAGCAGCATTAACCTCTATTTACCTTGACATAATAAAGCTTTAATAAAACATGGGCAAATTGCATTGAGGGGGATAATTATTCCAACATAAAATTTAAAGGGAACTTAATTTCTTATTCTGCATGTTTAGTGCTTTAAGATTAGTGTCATTAATGTCCTTTTTCTCATTTATAGAGGATACATAAAAATATTCAACCCTCTCCAATTTGTTTACTTATTAAATAATTCTGAATTTATACTCGAGTTCATAAACATAAGAACACAACTTTAAAATGCAATAGTTTTTCAGGAGTAAATATCCTTATAGAATGTCAGGGCAGGGAGAGTTTTGTGGGAGAGATTTTACCCGTAGCCAAAAAAAAAAAAAAAAAAAGTCATCCTTGTCTAAATTTTTGAGTGTTGAATCAAAGAAGATTCTTGTTTGTTTTATATCCTTTGGCTTTATTACATCAGACAAGCTTCAAGGGGGAAGAGCACATAGGATTGAAAAATAACACAGCTGCATTTTGCAATGGAGTGTTCTGCCTCTGCCTGTATTTTGTTGTTCATGTAATACTTTTCAATAAACAAAGATGTCAATCAACTCTCTTTGCAGCACATCACATTTCAGATTTAAACCACTTCAGACACATCACTGCCCCAAGCTCACACATTTAACAGATAAAAATTCAGCTTTCTGTCAAGGCAGAATGCAGTATTGATTGTAGGCGGTATTTAGGCGAGAGAGTGGCAGAACAATATTACCTTCACAGTCACATATAGTCCACCAAAGAGGCATAATATAAAGTGCATTACACTACACATAAAATTTTTTTCTAATGCCTAGCATTGATTAATACCCATTTCCAAACACATTCCTAAGAAAGGCTTCCACATGCAGCAAATTGTGAGGGTGGCAGAGGGGGGTTAGGAACACATGATAGCAATCATGAAAACTTTGATCACTTGATTTGATTCTAGTGCTTTGTAAATTAGCATAATTATTCAAACATGCTTCATTAAAAATCATGACTGTACAAGTCCTTTGGTTTAATGATCCAAGTATATACCACGTGAGCTAAGCTTTAAATAAGAATCCCAACTTGGTGCTAGCAGGCTATGAGAGAAATGCTTTTCTTAAAATCAAGAGAAAGTGCGAAAATACAAACTCTAAAAACCAAATCAGGAAAAAAAATCTAAAAGGTAGACTAGCAGTCGATGTGGTGGGTTATATTTTTCTATTTATCTTCACATCTATCTGAATGTCTCTTGGGGCCACCAAAGGTTAGAGACCACATCACTTCTAAGCTACTGAAAGATTGGCATACAATCCCTGTAAATCTCGAACTAATTACATTTGAATTTTAGGTGTCACAGCTAGTTTTGACCTTTGAAGGTTGGCAGAAGAAAAGTTTGACAATTCTTTAAGTGTTCTCAAATACTAAAAGAGGTTGTTTCAAATTAATGAAAGGAGAGAAAAACTAAATTAATGATGCCAAAGATATTAATAAGATTACTATTATTGGCACACATTTAATTACGTATCAGATCTCATTTAATAATGATGTCAACTTCACTTATACTGCAGGCTACATAAGGAAAATAGCATACAAGACATTCCATTATTTTGGTTGTTCTGTTAATATTAAGTACTAACTCATATACAAGTGGATCATGTTTATGGGGTTAAAATACAGGGTATGAGGGGGAAATACGTTGTTAATCTGTTCCTAAATTATTCAGATTCTGAGGCATAATGGATAATTACCAAGACTCCCTGATTTTATATAGTATTCGTGTTACATGGAGTTGGTTAAAGAATGGACTGTCACTTTCCATATCACTTTTTTTCTTGCTTTTGACAATTTATATGACATCATCAGAGAGACATTTCAAAGAGTTTATGGCAGCTTTAAAGTAGATTAAATTTTAGAGGCTAATGTTTTTCAAAATATATTTTATTTAAATCTACAGCTTTATTGCTAGATATATTAAGTGTTGCAGAATTAAAATGCAAACTTTCACTGATGGCCTTTTCACACTAAGAAAATAGTCATTAATCTCAGAAATGTAAAATCGATCATTTGCTCTCATGCAATGAAATAGCATCAACTTCAGATCCCTAGTTACCTTTCAAGTTCACCAATAGTTTGGTGGATCTTGGCCAGGTGCCTAGATCAAAGATTAACAGTGTACCTGTCCAGCAGTGATTCGTGAGAGGAAAAATGACAGACGATTTGCTTTAGCCCCATTGAAAAAATGTAGAAGTGACCAAAAGCAACTGGTAAATGAAATGATGTACTAGGAAAATAACTGAATGTGTAGTTCTGAACAGCCTCAGTAATTCCTATGTCATGTGGCCAAATATGGTTCAAAATTTGTCCCCAACCCTTTCTCTTTCAATGGACATATTATGGGATGTTAATAATTAGCCACAGCCTCTAGGGAACTCTCCTGCCGAACAATAGCCATGTGCTTGGAGTGTTTCAATCTTGAAAGATTAACACATATCTCCCATGTTAATATTATAGCAGTAAACCTCTAAGAAACAAATAAATACTTCTACAAAATAAGCCTGGAAAGAGAAATTAGAAAGTTAAGTTTAAAACTAATGGTAGTTAAATAATAATAAATAGGAAAAAATTGTGAAAATTCTTTGAAGGCAGAGATCATTTTTATTTATCTTTACTATCACAGGATTATGGTAACAGTTATCTTTATATTTAACCCTCAATAAATAGTTTTTAATTAAATGACCCTCATTTCATCCTTGTCATTTATTCTGGTTTTCTGTGAATAAAATTTAAACATGGTGAATCCAGGTAATAACAGCAGTTCAGCAAATTTGGAGTGCAGAATATAGGAGGAATGTGGATAGGTGATAAAAATAATAATGTCTGCAGATAAATTATTCTCTCTGGTTTTTTATGCCATGTTGAGGAATTCAGACTTTCTCCTATAAACAATGAAAAACTTCTGAAGGATTTTAAATTGGATAGTGACATGATCAGTTCTATGCTTTAGAAGTAGCACTGTGTAGTGAGTAAATGGAGGATGAATTGAAGCAGGGCAGGACTGATCATTTATGAAAGTATTGCCTTATTTAAGAAAAAAGATTATCTGAAATAGGGTGAAGGTGAATAAAAAGTGAAGGAAAAATAAAAAGTGAGGAAGAAGGGGTTGGTCAGAAAAAGTTGCATATATAACGTAATAAAAAAATAACATAATACAAATAAATGAAATTTACTGCGCCCTACTATGTGCCAAGCACTGAACACGTGGACTGAATTAACTCATTTAATCCTCACTACAATTCTATGGGGGAGGGATTATTATTATTATCCTCCTTTACAGATGAGGAAAACTCTAATAGGTAACTTGCCAAAAGTCACACAGTTGTTGAATGGCAGTGATGGGATTCCAACACCTGCCTCTAGGCCTCCTTCCTAACTATTACCTTATAACTTGTAGATTTCTAGCTTATGTAACCTGGCAGATCATCATGCTCTTTGTCCACACAAGGGGAATCTGTGAAATAGGTTTTATGTTAAATATATGAAATAGGAAAAAGCAGGGTTTCTTAACCTTGGCACTACTGACACTTTGGGCTATGAATTCTTTGTTCTGCAAGATTATCTTGTGCATTGTAGGGTGTTTAGTGCCACCCATGACCTTTCTGTATTAGTTGCCAGACGACACCCCCTACGCCCACCCCAGTGGTGGTAGTGTCTCCAGACATTGCCTAATATCTCCTAGGGGCCAAATCATCTTTTATTGAGAACCAATGGCTTATGGAAAATATAAAAATTCAATTTTTGTTAGTTTCTTATATTGAATTTAAGTTCCCTGCATCTAGATAGCAATGTCAGCCAACAGCTAAATTTATGGAACCAGAATTCAAGAGATATTCTGACTGGAGATAGACATGTAGTAAAGAATCATCACATTACTAATAATTAGATGTGATTTCCAGGGACAATGTGAGACCAACCAAGGGCCAAGGACAATACTGGGGTACAAGCATTTGTGAGCTGAGAAGAAGAGGAACTTTAAAGTGAGGATGAGAAGATAGAAGAGGAAGAAGAAAATTAAGGGAAGGAGACATTGTCAAGAATGTCCAACTTTGCAGATTCCAAATAAACAAATTGGATTTAGCTGTTAATATGTCACTGGTGACTGCTGCTAGGGTCATTTATAATTTTTTCCTTGAAATCCATTCTTTTTTCCTCACTTCCTGAGGCATTCCTTCTCTGGTTTCATTTATTTCAGTCAGGTCTCAAAGTCTTTAAGAATCAGCTGGTTACACCATCAACTGGCACCCTTCTCTTAAGAAAGCAGCTTCAGGCTAGTCTTTATGATTGGCAAGTCTTGTGCTTTCAAGAAAACTGCTTCTACTAGACATGTCTAACCCCAATATTAATGAAAATTTGTGCTCCATATCAGATAATGATTATTCTGGATGATCATGTCCTCCTTGCATAGGGAGTTTGAAGTTGCAATACAGAGAAAGAGATTAAGAGACCAAGGGAGAGAATCAGACGGGGAGGTGTTGGAATGGCTCTGAGCATAAAGGCAGAGCTGTTCCCTTATTCTTAGAATAAGCCCTGATTACATGAGATTGCTGGGACCCTATTTTTCTAAGGACCTAAAAGACAAACACACATAGAGACTGGTTCCAGAAACAGGGCTGCAACAAAGGACTCTCAGATGGAATGTGGAACTGTTGGTGGCACAAGGGCAAGACAACCCCCCCCCCCCACCACAAAGGAGGTCAGAAGCAGACAGAGCAATCATTCCCTCTGAGTACTTCTCTACAAGTGGTTGACATGACAGCTAAGACTGTGGTACAGTAGTTAGTGGATGCCAAATAAAGGAAGACTGAGACATATAGCAAAGTTAGAAAGAGGGTCATATCTGTTTAATGAGCTGTTACTCCATGGCTGACCTTACCCAGCAGCTTCACTGCTCTCAGGTCAGAATCTAGCTAAGGCTCTGCCATAGCACTTAGGTTACAGTTGGATTCAGTGAAAATCATACAATCCTGGAATCACATCAGCCCATGATTAGCCATGAGAAAAGCAGGTAATTAAAAGTGTTTCTTTCCCTATTACCCCCATGTGTATTACAGGTAATATGCTTTGTAATTGCTGCAAAAGAGTTGTGTGAGGAGGTACAGATAGGGAGGTTATTTTACGCATGTATATGTGTATGTATGTGTGTGTTTATCTTTTAGGGTGGGAATTTGGGGTTTGAGTCACCTTTATTGAGACAGGGGCCAGCATTGGTTCTAGATCCCACAGCTAGAAAATTTAATATAACGTGGGTTACTGTGTGACTGTGGCTTATAGTGAGCATGCTCTCTCACAGCCACATGTAAAAAAGAAAATCATGGAGCTATCTGAGAAAATTCAGGTTTAAGAGTCACTGCCCTTCCAAGCCCCTATGAAATGCCTCACATAGTATTTGCCATCCTTTAGGATGAAAGTGACTTCACATTATGATGTGCAACCCATAAGAAAGATGTGATTGCGATCCAAACGGCATTCAAAAGTAAATAAACTTTTTGAGGAACCTCCATACTGTTTTCCAGACTATGGACTCTGAGAAACAAACTGAGGGTTCTAGAGGGAAGGGGGGTGGGGGGATGGGTTAGCCTGGTGATGGGTATTAAAGAGGGCATATAATGAATGGAGCACTGGGTGTTATACGCAAACAATGAATCATGGAACGCTACATCAAAAACTAATGATGTAATGTATGGTGATTAACTTAACATAATAAAAAAAAAAGTAAATAAATTTCAGCCTGAATGACTTTCATTCAGGAAGGGTCTGGACTTGGAGTTGGCAAACTCTGGCCTGCTAGTGAACTACCTGCTTTTGTAAATATATTTTTATGGGAACATAGCTATGTCCATTCATTTACCTTTGTCCATGACTGCTTTCAAACTACAGTAGCAGAGTTGGGTAGTTATGACAGTGTCCCATGGTCCAGAAGCCTAAAATATTTACTATCTGATCCTTTCAGAAAAAAACTGTTGATCTTTGGTGTAGATTAGAGATTTCTGACTGAAGCAGGAGAGAATAGACTTTGCTCGTGCTCCTCAGGGGAGGAAATCTGGAGTAGTTTGTGCTGAAATGACTGTTTAATAAGATTCTCATCAGAGACTCCTAGTTTTGTGCATCAAGCAGGACAGACAGCTGCTGCTCTAACTGCTCTTCCTGTTTTCTGAACTTATTCAGCCACAGCATCGACCTGTGATGTTCCACATTGAAGAAGCAGGCAATCACTGATCCCTGGAAAAATATAGCCCAGAGAGTTTGTTTTTTGAGAACACTAGCCTTATTCCAGGTGTTTAAGTGCTAATGAAAGAAAAAAGGGGTTTCACGGTAAGATAAGCCTGGAAGATGTGAACATGTTTGATTAAACAAGGCTAAACAAGTTTCTTTACTCCATAATTTTTCAATCTTTAGTATGAATGCCTTGTGATCCCCAAAAGGAGGAAGAAGATTAACAGGTAAGCATATTCAAACTTATTTGAGCACAATACTTTTTTTCAGAATACTCAAAAGACTTATATTTCTTATATATAGTTCGAGAATTCAAAGTGAAAGAAATAATACAGAACTGTTAGATACTCTCTTGTCACAGAGCCTTTGTATATAGCTTTTCCCCTTGAGACAATCCCTTCTGCCTCGAGACACATACATCTTTTTTTCTGGTTAACTCCAATTCATCAAGTTCTGAACTCACACTCATTCTTCCATGACCATTCCCAAATTTTAACAGGTCACCCATTTTACATATTCATAGGACCTATTGCTCACAGCCTTATCATGGGTATATTTTTTAAATTTACTTGGGTGAGGGGCACATGGCTGGCTCAGTCAGTAGGGCATGCGACTCTTAATCTCAAGGTTGTGAGTTTGAGTCCCATGTTGGGTGGAGACATTACTTAAAAATAACATCTTTTAGATGTGGTTCATATATACGATGGAATATTAGTCAGCCACCAGAAAGGATAAATACCTACCATTTACATCAACATGGATAGAACTGGAGGGTATTATGCTAAGTGAAATAAGTCAATCAGAGAAAGATAATTATATGGTTTCACTCATACGTGGAATATAAGGAATAGAGCAGAGGATCATAGGGGAAAGAAGGGAAAAAACTGAATGGGAAGAAATCAGAGAGGGAGACAAACCGTGAGAGACTCTTGACTCTGGGAAACAAACTGCGGATTGTGGAAAGGGAGGTAGATGGGGGATGGGGTAAGGAGGGTACATGATGTAATGAGCACTAGGTGTTATACACAACTGATGAATCATTGAACATTACATCAGAAGCTAATGATGTACTATATGTTGGCTAATTGAATTTAAATTAAGAAAAATAACATCTTTTAAATAAATAAATTTACTTGGGTGATGTTTTTAATAATGAATCTTGCCCTACAGTCTATCAACTTCATAGAGATCACCACAATATTCCTATCACCCAGAACAGTGAGTAACAGCACGCAGTAAACATTCAATAAATAAACACTATAATGTGCATCAAGAAACACAATGTGTCTAAGGAAGACAGCCATGCTAGAAAGAACTTAGGTATATATCCTTAGAATGAGAGCCACTGTGAAGATTCTGGAGTTTTGAATGAAGAACATAGTCTCTTCAGGGTCACTGTCCTGATATGCAGCTCCTGTTGTATTACTTAGCTTCTATAGACACACAACACTAGATTGAGGAATATACTGATTTTAAAGTTTTAAAGTACCTATATGAGGTCAATGAGATGCTTAATTAAGATCCAGGAGTTCTGAACTCAGAAAGTCAGTCTCAGATGGACAAATCTATCTAAAGAAATCTATGTAAATAAAATCATCCAGGAAAGCATGTGTTAAAAAAAAAAAAAAAAGTAGGAGAACTCTGGAGAAGATGACTTTTAAGGACAGGTAAAGGAAAAGAAGACTAAACCTAAAAAGATCCAAAGCAAATAAAGATAACTAGATGCTAACATTTGTTAAATCTAACTGATGAGAACACAGTATGTGCTGTTATTTTTTACACTTGAAACTTCTTTGAAATATTTCAAAAACAATTTTTAAAAGAGCCTGAGGAATGACTGAAAAAATAGGAATTAAAGTGGGAGGGAGCTGCTTAACTGAATCCAAACAAGGGTAGCATTTCATGTAGGGGGAGGTCAATGATGAAATGGAGAGGTCAAGCCAGATAAGGATTAAAAACTGTCAGTTGTTTTGTCAATTGAATGGTTATTGTGACCTTACTGAGAACAGTTTCAGAAGACATGTGGGGCAGATGACAAATCTCATTTGGTATAAGAGTAAAAACAGAGATGAAAAACAGCTGACTATGAAAAAATAAAGATATTTAGTATCTCATCTATCAGTTGGAAGGGGGCAGAGCAGATTCAAAATTATTTAATTCAGGTCTTTTCAGCTTTGGTTTTTCATCTTCGTCATTTTGGATTTTGTCCTCAGGCTTGTCTCCTCATATTATAAGATGGTAGCAGCAGCGTTAAGCATTAAACCTGGAAACAATAACCATAAGCAAAATTTAAAAAGAAGGGACATATTTTTCATCTCCTTTTGAGGGGAGAAAACTTTCTCTCATTCTCATTGGCCAAAATAGTAGCACTATGCTCAGCTCTAGACCAATCACAAGCAAGGTGAGTGGGACTACAATAAATAACAAGACTTACTCCTTGAGGTTACAAATCAGAATGATATCTTCTCTGAACACAAGAGAGCAAGAGGTGAGGACATGATAAAATGTGGGCTCTGCTATGATGGCAAGAAGTAGCAAGAAAGTGATTGTGAGAAAGGGAGGCACTGAGATCCACAATTAAGGATGTACCTGCCACAGCCTATCCTGAGAGGAAATATCCAGCTGAAAGGAAGAGCTGAAGATATAGGAGGGAGATGGGATGGCTGCAGATCTATGGTTAACAGGAGAGGTAGGGCAAGGAAAGTGGGAGTCAGAACATTGGTAGAGAAATCAGACTTGAACTTAGGGGACTTCTGGTCCACTAAGATGGGAGAAGGTTAGGCAAAGGAGGGAAGTGGGGAAAAAGATCAGATGCAGGTAACTTTTAGGAGTTGAGATGGGGTTGTTACGGGTTTGAGTAAATCAAAATATATGAGTGTGTATAAACCGCATAGCTGCAGGCTGCCAGAGCTGGATGGGGTCGCTAGGAAGAGGCCAGGCCTCACACAACACCTCCTTCCCAATTAACAGGAGAGAGATAATTGGCTCTAGATGGATTTGATAGGCTTCGCGAAGTTAAATGGAGTTGTGAAAATGTGAGATAGAGAAGCATTTTCAGTGTCAATTTGGTCTTAAATCTTTATAGGTATACATTTGCTTAAATCATAATATATAAAACTTAACATGCTTATTATTATTATTATTATTATTATTATTATTATTATTATTAGGGAGAGAGAGAGGAAGAGAAAGAGAGGAGGGAGTTGGGGCAGAGGGAGAGAAAAAGAGAGAATCTTAAGCAGGCTCCATGCCCAGCACAGAGCCCAACATGGGGCTCAGTCTCACAACGCTGATATCATGACCTGAGCTGAAATCAAGAGTCAGATGCTTAACTGACTGAGCCACCCAGGCACCCCTTAACATGCTTATTAAGCAGTGTATGTGGGGAAAGAAAACTTTGCATAGTGTGTAGTATACAGTACATCCTCAATAAATGTCAATTTTGGATTTGAATCCTACTTCAATACGAGGTCCATTAAAAGCCCAATTACATCGAAGCCAATTTATATACTCAGATTTTCTTGGCCCCACCTGCCTCTTGGCACTTTAGTTAGCTTTTTTGATTGAGAGCCCCAGCCAGCTGTCTGTCACAGCTTCTCTAGGGTAAGGACCAGGCTCAGACATGGCTTTCCATGGTGCCCTCTATAGCCAATGGAAGATGCAAACCCTCTAGTGGTCTGGCACCCATTCTCAGGTGAAGTACAGTACCCCCAAGGTATGGGGCCAGGCTTCCCCAGTGATTGCTAGGAGGGGCTGAATAACATCACCCAAAGTAAGGAAGTGTTCAATATTCACAGCTCCTCACAGTGTTTCCACAGTGGGATTTGAGCTACAATAGCTCGGACTGTTAACCACAGCTGGGTTACTTGATTGAATTTGGACCAGCAAATGCAAGGAGAATAGAAGAATCTGGCAAAGAAATTCCTCTCCATTCACATACCATCCACTGACTCTTCCCAAAAGTACAGTGGTTCCCTATAGCCTGCCCTGAGAGGGTCCCAGGACCAAGCAACCAGCTACGGAATCTATGAAAGCTGTCTTATCTTGACAATACAGAACATTATATTTGCTTTCTTCCTTTCTTGCCCCACTCGCCTTTTCTCCTTCATGCTGCTCTGAGATTTCATACCACCCCTCTTCCCACCGCCTTAAAGGGTTAAAAAGTGAGCACTTCCACCACAGCGTCTGTTTTCCAGGGAACCCCAGCAAAGACAACAAACAGCTGGATTGCTGACCTATTTAGTATACACATCCAGAGTGTGCAACAATAAGGCTGTCTGCCAATACTCAAATGCACAACTCCAGTTGATGAAAACTGCTCAAATAGCCAACCAACCCGAGCCCTTAAAAGAATAATCCAAACTTAAAAGAAATAACAGAATATTTCTTTTAAAAATCTATGAAAAATACCTAGCACAGGCCTGGCACAAAATAGGTACTCAGTAAATATTCGCTAGGTGGTTCATTCATTGATTTCCACCAATTTCAGGGAGAACAAAGGGCAACATGGAGAGATATAAAGCATTTGTTGTCTTTTATTTTGAATGTGTGCACAGAGACAAACTAAATCCTTAATGAACTACAATAAATGTTTTCATGTTCAGTATTGGATGACCTGGGGGGGACTACCTGTAGTAGTTGTAATTTGAGTCTATTGATAGAGATTCAAACCTCAGAAATAGCCTAATCTATGATCATCTGGGGGAGAAAGAGCATAAACCACTGGAGAGCAGCAATGAGCCAGACCACAGGCGGAAGCTATTAGGTGAAAGGCAAGTGGGCCAAGGATGAGATGCTGTAATGCAATTCAGGACTTACCAACCTTCAGACAAGTCATCCATTAGTCCATCCCTCCTCCAGTTCTATGGTTGTATTGTGAATGTATGTTTGAGGATATCACATAGCTTATCAATATAACTTAGTCCTATTAATTGTGGAATAAAATCCTCAGTGTTATAATAAATATTATATTCAGAACCATCTTTAGTTGCTGCATGGAGTTGAGATGTGTGTACAATTAGTTTACTCTAGAATCTCAGAATGCAAGTCATTTACATACATTTCCTAATACTTCAGAATGGGCAACAACTAGCTGTGTTCTCCTCAAAATGCTTTAATTACAAGTGAAAATGCTTATTAGTCCAATTCTCAACCTTTGTAAAACTTAAAAACATTAAAGATATCTCTAATAGTATGTTTACTATTTAAAAATAACAGTTCGAACACATCCAACTGCTGATAACATCTTTCCCAAAAAGGCTAGTGAATAATTTAATGTTACAGTACCTGAAGCAATAATTTCATGAAGTGTAGTATTATAAGCATTTTATAGAGAAGGAAGTTGGATCTTAGAAAGTGTAATTTTTTTGCCTCAAGTCATACAACATCAGATGTTGAACTAAGATTTTTGAGGTTTTGCCAATTATTATTATCCTGAAACATATTCTGAGAAAGAAGGCAAATATACTAAAAATGCCAATTTTTAGTATATTCCATTTTTATCCATTCACTCATCCAATATTTATCTAGTACCTTCTATATCTGAGTATTTTCCTGGTACATACCATATCACCATCACATATTTTATATAACTCTTAAATCTGCACAATTAACCTGGGAAGTAAGAAGAACAGCTGCTACTATCACTACTGTACCCTTTCACTGAGCACTTAGTGTATGTTATTAAATGTATTACATTAGGCCATTTACCCCTCAAAATGATCCTTAAACCCTTACAGGTGACACATTTATCCTATAGAGATGTGAACCAAAGTTCTCAGTCTCCAAGGCTATGATCCTATACAGGGCCTACTTCATAGTGGGAAGACAGAGCTTAGAAAGGGTATTATTTTACTGAAAGTCAAAACTTGAACAAGCAAAGAATCAAACCTAAGTCTTTTAGCTCCAGAACTTAATATTTAATTTATAAAAGATTTTAAAGCTCTAAAATTAAGGGCTAAAGCACAAAATATAAAGAGTAGTAAAGAAAATAAAAAGCACTGCTACGATAAACACAAGGAAAGGAGTTACAGTCTTTTGTCCCAGTTAAAGAAAGAGATCAAGACTCCACTATATCCTTTGTACATGAATTTCATTACTGAAAAGCTGATTCAGGGTATAAAACTTTAGAATTAAATACATTCAAACACATTCCTTTCAGTACATTACTTTCCAGTTTCAGGAAGACAGGCTATACAAGTCAAAGGAGAAAGAACAAATACTGACTATAGGCATAGGAATCATTTAGTTGGCCCCCATTTTCTTGCTTTACTATTTCAGCCATACTCCACTCATGCCATTGTCAAGGTCATGAACAATTTCTTCTAATAATGTATTCTTTCAGATATTTTTAAAAAAATATATCATAATGCACAAAAATCCCAAAATGAGATTAATATCACTTCCTTTATTTGCTTTCATTCTCAAAGTTTAAAGAACTCAGAGTCACTTGCAAGATGGAAACCAACTGCTTTAAATTTTGATGCCATCTTAAAGGGATTCAAAGAAGGTGCTAGGATTCAAAGCCTCCCTTTGAAGTAAAAAGTCCCTCAAGAAGATTGGTTTTTGTCTTGCATTAGTGATCTTTCCTAAAAGTCACTAATGTCTAATTCTCTTTTCAGTCTAGCATATAAGTATGTGCTGCATAAAGTTCAGAACTATGTCATGTGCACACCTGCTTGCAAGGATGTTACCGAATGCTATCATTTACATTTGGAGAAAGTAAAATTCATAAACACAAATAAAACTGAAGATAATACCAAAAGTAGGATTCTTTTTACGTTACTGTGAAATAATTACCTCTGGATCTACTGAGCATGTTGATGAAGTTCTTTTTTGAGAATATGTTGCTTTCAGTGAAGAATCAGCATAGCCATTACATTTTAATTTACTAGCCACTTAGCATTTAATGTTATATTTACTAGAATGTCTCCAAGTATCTTTGAACATTGGGGTAGGTGTTTTGAACAAGTTTACATTTTAATTACCTCTACTATTTCAAGTTGCTCCCCATACTCTCTCCCATAGCATATGGTTAGCATAACTTCTAAACTCCTGAATATAACACGTAAGGCCCATGGTGAGCTAACCTTCCTTCCTGCCCAACCGCATCCTTCACCATCCCTTTGCCTCCTCAGCTATTTCTTCCCTACAAGTGAAATCTGCAACTATTATTTAAAGTTGAGGAAATGCATCAGCTCTCTTACCCTTGTGCCTGTGTACATGTGCTCCCAGTGCTGTCCCCATACTTCTCTTTCTCCAGCCAGCTCTGACTTACACTCCATCCAGGATCAATTGCCTCCTTCGTGCCATCATAGTAGGCTTTCTGTGTCTCCATCACATGACTCCCAAGCTAATACGTATTGTGCTCTTACTATTAGCCAGCCACATTTAATTTTCTGAACAACTCTAGGAGTTGCTTCTATTGCCTTCTTCATTTTTCAGACTTAGTAACTTTAAGTGCATGCCTCAAAGTCATAATGTATTGTGATGCTGGCTAAAAATTCATTGCCCTTATCTTCAACATGATAATTCATCTATTAGCACATAATGGAGAAAATTTTCCATGTGCCTTGCTGAAGAAAAGTTACCCATGACAATAGAATTATTTTGATCCACAAATAAATTACCTTTAATGTACCCATAATGTTTTCTAATTAATGCCACTTTCTTTTTCTTAGGAGATTGGTAACCACTGATTCATTGTAAAGAACAGAATTCTGCCAAATACCATCATCAAAGTTTATAAGCTGTGGTTTCTACAATTCATCTTATCCTCTTCCTAACACTTAACTGGGTCGTTTACCTTTCTGACTTTTCATGACTCCTAATAGAGTAATGATATGTTTCTGTGATCCTATCTTTACGCGCTTTCAGTATCCTAGGATGAAATGTGTCTATCTGATTTAAAGGTATTAATTCACATGTTACAGCTGGATGTGGTCTTGCATTTTTGTCCTAGTCTTAAGTTTTATTTCTTTCCTTTGTGTCACTTCCATCCTTTCCATTTGTGTACCTCTTTCCTTGGTGTAGAACGTAGCAATTGGAGTTGAGTCATCCTGCCGGTTTCTTTAAGCTGCTAGCATTTGTCCAGTTTGCTCAGGAGTAAGCCTAACCTTTTTTTTTTTTTAAAAGATTTTATTTATTTATTTGACAGAGAGAGAGAGAGAGAGAGTGAGAGAGGGAACACAAGCAGGGGGAGCGGGAGAGGGAGAAACAGGCTTTCCGCTGAGCAGGGAGCCAGAAGCAGGGCTCGATCCCAGGACCCCGGGATCATGACCTGAGCTGAAGGCAGACGCTTTAATGACTGAGCCACCCAGGTGCCCCCTTTTTTTTTTTTTTTTTGCTCAGCTATTTCTTCTATATACAAATAAAAAGACTATTTTGGTTGTGTATTTGGCAAGGTTTGCCCTGGTCTGCTTTTGGCATTTTTTTAGTTTTTATTTAAATTCCAGTACGTTAACATGCAGTATAATATTAGTTTCAGGAGTATAATATAGTAATTCAACACTTCCATAAAATACTCAGTGCTCATCACAACAATACCCAGTGCTCATGCACAACAAATGCATTCCTTAATCCCCATCACCTATTTAAACAATTCCCCCCCACCCACCCACACCCCTCTGGTAACCATTGGCATTTTTTGATAGCATTGTTTCAATTCCCAACCATAACATATTCAAAGAGATTAATCCATTCAAAGGACCCAACGTCTCTCAACTATCTTGTTCAAAACAAAGGAAAGATCATTTTAGGTCCTAGCTACAAAGTCCAGAGGTGTAGATAACTGCTGATGATTTTTCAGGCTTACCTTAGCTATTCAGACCTTATCCTAGAAGCACCAAAGGCAATATGCCTACAAATTCACTTTATTACTGTTTATGATGCCTTAGGCTTGATTCTTAGATTCCCATTTCACACCAGAATTTACTTCCCAACATAAACATGCACAGCTCAAGGTCCTCTCTTTTTCAGAAAAGAGAGCAGCAAACCAATCTATAGAGTTCCCATTGGCCTTAAAATCAGAACACATCAGGAGTGCCTTGTTAGATGAATTTAGCAGCAGGGAAGCCTGCAGCTCATCAGCTTTCTGTTCCTCAAAAGTAGGTACTTACTGCAGTCAAGAGGAATTATTCCTGAGGATTTCTGGTCATGGGTATATTTTCATTACCTTAAAAAAACTGTCTGAATAAGACAAAAGAAAAGTCCTTATATTTGTTTTCCCCTACAATATTGCATTTGATTTAAATGCCCTTTGATCTGCTCTGAGTGTTTTAATTAGTAAGTGAAAGTTATATATCCAAATAAAATCCAAATTAGTAGTGTTTTTTATTCATTCTCTAAGCAAACATTTAGACAATCTCCAGCGGCCTGGGTGCTATGGCAAGTGCACAGATAAATATAAGGTATGTAAGTCTCTGCCCTCAAGGAGGAGCAAATGCAGTGGTAAAGGAAAACATATTAATGGAGTATGGTGAAGACTTCAAATGACAGACTAGAGGAGGGACAGATGTGATCTTCCTGGCAGTGTTCAGGAAGACTCCTTAGCAGAAGGACATGAGAAAAGAAAAAGTAATTCACTGTTACTGAGTACCTAATATGCTCCAGACCCTGACTATACACTCAACAAATGCTATCTTATTTAATCTTCATCGCCTTCTTTTTATATGTCTCCTCATTTTTCGATGAGGACAAAGCTTGACGTGTTAAGCAACCTATCCACATTTTATGTGTGATAGAGCTGATATTCAAAATCTAATTCCAAAATTTTTATTCATTCCCTACATTATTCTGCCTACTAGGGGTCACTTGAGCTGTGTGGTAAGGAATTACTGGGCAGTTTTTAAAAGAATATACCTCAAAGGAGTTTTCCAGGCAGCAAAGAGAAAGGACGCAATTCCAGGCAGAGGGACTGACATTGTAAAAAGAAAAGTAGGCAAAGTAATATGGAAAAAGAGAAACTCTAAGGCTAAACTTAATGATAAATTTGTCCCATCAAAATCTAAAAAATGGAAGATGTATTATGAGTATTACCATTCTCTCTATATTGTGCCCTTCTCTGTAAGTATCCATGCCTATATGAAATTTTTAGTACTTATCTATATCCTGATGTTTCTAAGGATAAAAATAATAATAAATGAGATTTTTATATTCCAAGTACTTTCTAAAATCTGAATACACATTTATTTCTTTATAAGGATCTTATGAGGCAAGTAGCATTATTATCCCCATTTTAAAGATGAGAAAATTGCTATACAGGAAATTAGGTAATTTACCCAGAGTCAGAGAACTAAAAGTGGTGGAATTGTGATGCAAATATAAACATATAAAATCTGCTTTTATCCCCTACACAGTAGTGCCTCCCCAGTTTTAGAAGCACCTTAAGATTCAAATGGTTATTCTAACAAGAAAAGATATAAAATGTGACAACATAGAAAAATTTGAAAGGCTATATAGATCAGAATGAGTTGGCTCTATCATTTCTCATTTCATCAGTCATTAGAGCTTATTCAAATTATATGTTGTCAAGCAAAAACTACTCACTCTCACACTGCTCTATTTTTTCTCTTGTTGGAGCTTTGTTTTGTAAAATAATATTACTAGGTTAAAATGACTATTAACTGCATTTACTTGCTAAAAATATTCCATGTCCACTTATAGAAATACAATCATATTCATATGTCAGGCAGTAGAGCATTTCAGCTCTTCAAAGCATTCCTTTATTTCTTTGAGTAAGATACATGTATGTCATCAAGAATTAAATGGTCTAAGGCTCTGCAACTTTTATGGAGGAGTAAGCTTATAGTATCAAACTTCCTATATCCTTACAGATAGTAACTATAGATTCAGGGAGAAAAACAAACAAATCAGAGAAAAACAAACAAAGAAAAGATTCTAGGATCTGAAAAGTGAAAGCAGATGGTTTGTACAGGATAGTTAAACTCAGAAGAAACAACTCCTTTTATATCTGTTAATATTTGCTTTATATATTTAGGTATTCCTATGCTGAGTGCATAAATATTTACAACTGTTATATCTTCTTCTTGGGTTGACTCCTTTATCATTATGTAATGTCCTTCTTTGTCTTTTGTTATAGTCTTTGTTTTGAAGTCTATTTTGCCCAATGTGAGTATTGCTACTTCAGCTTTCTTTTTGTTTCCATTTGCATAGGGTAGCCTTTACCATCTTTTCACCTTCAGTCTGTGTGTGTCTCAAGATCTAAAGTGAGTCTTGTACGCTATGGATGGGTCTTGTTTTTTATCCATTCAGCCACCCTATGTCTTTTGATTGAAGCATTTAGTCCATTTACATTTAAAGTAATTATTGATAGATATATACTTACTGATATACAGTTAACTGTTTTCTGGTTATTTTGTAGTTCTTCTCTGTTCCTTTCTTCTTCTCTTAGTCTCTTCCTTTGTAGTTTGATGGGGTTTTTTAGTACGATGTTTGGGTTCCTTTCTCTTTACTTTTTGTGTATCTCATGTAGGGTTTTGGTTTGTGGTTACCATGAGGTTCATATATAGCAATCTATATATATAGCAGCAATTTGAAAACTCCCAAAAAACAGAAGTCCAGGATTAGATGGCTTAATGGATACATTTTACCAAATGTTTTAAAAAGAGTTAGTACCTATTCTTCTCAAATTATTCCAAAAAACTGAAGAGGAAGGAACACTTCCAACCAGTGTTACCCTGATAGCTGATACCAAAATCAGACAAAGACACCACAGAAAAAGAAAATTATAGGCCATTATCCCCAAAGAACATAGAAGCAAAAATCCTCAACAAAATATTAGCACAACATATTCAACAATACATTAAAAAGATCATATACCACCATCAAGTGGATTTATTCCAGGGATGTGAATCAACATCCCCCAAATCAGTTAATATGATATACCACATGAACAAAACAAAGGGAAAAAAATCATATGATAATCTCAATAGATGCAGAAAAAAATTTGAGAAAATTCAACATCCTTTATGACAAAAACTCTCAACAAAGGGGGGTATAGAAGGAACATAACTCAACATAATAAAGGCCATATATGACAACCTTATAGCTAACATTGTACTCACCAGTGAAAAGCTGAAAGCTTTCTCCTAAGATCAGGAACAAGACAAGGATTCCCACTCTTGCCAATTTTATTCAACATAATATTGAAAGTCTCAGGCACAGCAATTAGTCAAGAAAAATCTTTAAAAACATATCCAAATTGGTAGGGAAGACTACAACTGTTACTATTTGCAGATAATATTATACTACATCTAGAAAACCCTAAAGATGCTACGAATAAAGTATTGGAGGTAATAAATGAATTCAGTAAAGTTTCAGGTTATAAAATTAATATGCAGAAATTGATTGTGCTTCTGTACATTAATAACAAGCTATCAGAAAGAGAAATAAAAAAGATGATACCATTTATAATTACATCAAAAAGAATTAAATAGGAACAAACTTAACCAAAGAGATGAAAGACCTGTCTTTTGAAAACTATAAGACATTGATGAAAGAAATTGAAGATGAGTTCACAAAATAGAAAGATTTATTTATTTATACTGTGCTTATGGATTGGAAGAATTTATATGGTTAAAATACCCATACTGCCCAAAGAAATGTACAGATTCAATGCAATGCCTACCAAAATACCAATGGAATTTTTCACAGAACTAGAACAAAGTTTGTTTGAATTTTATATAAAACCAAAGACCCTGAATAACCAAAGTAATTTTAAGAATAAAATAACAAAGCAGGAGGCATCATGCTCCCTGATTTCAAGCTATCCTACAAATCTACAGTAATCAAAACAGTATGGTACTGACAAAAACAGACACATATATAAATGGAAAGAATAGACAACCAAGAAATAAACCCACACATATATGGTCAATTAATCTATGACAAAGGAGGCAAAGATAAACAATGGGGAGAAGACAGACTCATCAGTAAGTGGTGTTTGGAAAACTAGACAGCTACATGCAAAAGAATGAAACTGAACAATTTTCTTATACTATATGCAAAAATAAATTTAAACTGTATTAAAGGCTGAATGTAAGACCCAAAATCATAAAAATCCTGAAGAAAACATAGGCAATAAGCTCTTTGACATTGGACTTAGCAATATTGTTTTAGGCCAGTCTCCTAAGCCTAGGGCAACAAAAGCTAAAATAAACAAATGGGATTACATCAAACTAAAAGGTTTTTGCACAGTGAAGGAAACCATCAACAAAATGAAAAGGCAATGAATAGGAGGATATTCATAAATCATACATCTGATAAGGAGTTAATATCCAAAATATGTGAAGAATTTACACAACTTAGTATCAAAAACACAAACAACCCAATTAAAAAATGGGCAGAGGGCTTGAATAGGAATTTTTCCAAGAGGATATACAGATGGCCAACAGGTACATGAAACGATGCTTGACATCATTAATCATCGGGAAAATGCAAATTAAAACTACAATTTGATATCGACCTCACATGGGTCACATTGGCTATTATCAAAAGACAAAAAATAAGTGTTGGCAAGAATGTGGAGAAAGGGAACTCTTATACACTGTTGGTGGGAATGTAAATTGTTGCAGATACTTTGGAAAACAATATGGAGGTTCCTCAAAAAATTTAAAATAGAACTACTATATGATCCACCAATTCTGCTTCCAGGTATTTATCTGACAAAACCAAAAACACTAATCCCAAGAGATATATGCACCCTATGTTCATTGCAGCATTATTTACAATAGGCAAGATATGGAAGAAAACTAAGTACCCATCAATAGAAGAATGGATAAAGATGTGGTGTGTGCACACGCGCACATATTTACTTTGCCAGAAGAATGAAATCTTGCCTTGCAACTACATAGATGGACTAAAGAGTACTATGCTAAGTGAAATAAGTCAGATAGAGAAAGACAAATATATGATTTCACTTATTTGTGGAATCTAAAAAAAACCAAAACAAATGAACAAACAAAACAAAATAGAAACAGACTCATAGCTACAGGAAACAAAACACTGGTTATCAGATGGGGGAGCGGGGTGGGGCAGTAGGCAAAATGTTGAAAGGGATTAAGAAGTACAAACTTCCAGTTATAAAATAAAGAAGTCATGGAAATGTAATGTACAGCATAGAGAATATAGTCAAAATACTGAAATAACTTTATATGGTGACAGATGATAACTAGACTTATGGGGATCATCTTATAGTGTATAAAAATATCAAATCACTATGATGTATACTGAAACAAATAGGATATTATATGCCAGTTATAATTCAATAAACACACACACACACATACAGATATCATCAGGATGGGCAAAAAAGCAACTATATGATATCTACAAGAGATATACTTTAAAATTAAAGAAAGGTTTAGGTTAAAAATAAATGGATTCTTTAAAAGATACCCATGAAAATAAACATAAGCAGGCTGAAAAAGCAAAGTCACTATTAGGTAAAATAGATTTGACAGAGTTTTACCAAAAATAAAGAGGAATATTTCATAATGATAAAAGGATCTATTTCTCAGAAAAATATAATCACAAATGTGTATTGTTAGTGACTGTAATTGGTTATTATTGGTAACACAGACTCAAAATAAACTTATCAATGACTTAGTACACAATGTTAATATACAACTTCACTTGTATTTGTATATACTAGTAACAAACAATTGGAGGATGAAATTTTAAAACAATCATTTACAATCACACCATATAACACAACATACTTGGGAATAATTTTAACAAAATAAATGCAATATATCTTCACTCAAAACCACTGAACATAATAAAAAAACAAAACAGCAACAACAAAAACACAGAACACTGCTGAGAAAAATCACAGAATATCTAAATAAATAAAGATATACTATGTTCATGGATTAGAAGACTAAATATTTTTAAGATGTCAGTTCCTTATAAATTGCTCTATAGTTAAACATAATCCCAGTGAAAATTCCAGCAGTCTTTTTAATGGAAGTTGATAAGCTGTTTATAAAATTTATGGGGAAATGCAAACGACTTAGAATAGCAAAAACAATTTTTTAAAAAGAATAAAGTTGGAGGACTTACACCAACTGACTTTAATGCTTACTGTAAGGCTGTGCTAATCAAGAGAGCCTGTGGTATTAGCAAAGGAACAGACACAGATTTTTTTTAAAGGAAGGGAATATAGAAATAGTTCTCAAAAGGTCATCTAAGATTGAACTGAAATTATTTTTCTAATAATAAGTCAGTCATCCTTTTCACTCTCATGCTCTCACAAGTGTACAGTGGTGTTTTCCAGAACTTAAATGATCTGTTATATCTCATTATCTCATTAAATCTTTAATGCAGAAGTAGAGGTGAGCATCTAGCTATATTCTATTAAAACAAATTAAAGATATTTTAAAATGTAAAACAATGCTTTTTTCTCATTTTTTATTTTGGAATATTTAGATATTTTTACAAAAATATGTTGTTTACTGATTTTATGTAAATTAATAAATATATTTTTAAATTTCTCAGCTTTGGTTCTTAATATAGTAAATATTGATAGATTTAATCCGCATAGACAAACAAAAAGCTGTTTGTGGTTCTCTGTAATTTTTAAGAGTATATGGGATTCTGAGACACAGAAAAAAAAAAAAAAAAAAGAAAAGAAGACAAGATCAGACCACTGGAATAGAGAGTCCAAAGTAGATCTATATGTTGATTGAAATTGAAAAAGATTTTCAATAAAGGTGCCATGAAAATTCAGTGGAAAAGGGAAAGTCTTTTCAACAAATGGTTCAGAAATCATTGGATATCTGTATGGAAAAAATATGAACAATGACTTATGTGATGTAAAGAATTGTCAACGCAATATGTTGTACACCTTAAACTAATATAACATTGTATGCTAATTATACTTGAATAATTTTTTAAAAAATACGTGATATAGGGTTAGACTTAGCTAAGATGCAGAAAACATAAATCATAAAAGAAAAATTTAAATCTATGCTATCAAAATTTAAAAGTTTTGCTCTTAAAAAATACTTTTATTAAAAAAAACAAGTCATTAAATAAGAGAAAAATTTGAAATGCATATATTTGGCAAAGAACTTGTATCCATATTATAAAAAGCAGCTTTTCAACTCAATAATAAAATTACAACCCAATAAAAATATTTAATAGCACTTCACAGATAAAAATATATGACTAATAAGCCCAAGAAAATATTCTCACCATCATTAGTCATTAGAAAAAGGCAGGGGTGCCTGGGTGGCTCAGTTGGTAGCAACAATTCTTGATTTCAGCTCAGGTCATGATCCCAGGGTCACGAGATTGAGCCCTATATTGGGGTCCAAACTGGGCATTTAACCTGCTTAAGATTCTCTCTCTCCCTCTCCCTCTGCCCCAGAATGTAGGAGAAATGGTCTGCAACAGGGCAATGGAACACAAGGAACGTTCTGAGGATGATGGAGGTGTTCTGTATCTAATTGTGGAAATGATTTAATGAGTGTAAACAACTGTCAAAATTGATCAAATTGGATGCAGGGTACTGTATATAAAGTTGATACATTTTTTTTTTTTTTACAAACTAAGTGTATAAATGTGACATTTAAATTAATTTGTAACCAACATTTATTTGTGCATTCATACCCACACATACATTGTTGGAACTACATATCCATTCCATCACCCAATTTACTCATTCAACAAATAAGTCTTGCAATGTGGAAAGTATTGAAATAAATAAAAATACCTTGACTATTTGTACTTTAAAACTAGGAAGAACGGCACAATCAGGCAAGATGAGGCCTTGTTAAGGCAACATATTGAGAGAGGGGATCTTATCTTGTTTTTCTCTGATCAACATCAGAATTGCAATTACAATTATATAATGATGTCTGCCCAGTTCAGATACCTCATTTTTTTAACCATACTTAATATGTTAATTCAGAACTGCATAATATCAACAAATGGAATAGTTGAGAATAAGTAAAAAGTCACACTACAAAAGGAATTATGTATATTTTACCAAGAGTCAACTTAAGGAAACATGCCAATTATTATTACAAATAATATATATGTCTAATATTAACCAATCCTCATGAAAAAACAACTTATAAAACCATCAAGCATTAATGTATTAAAGTCTCTGCCTCTGTTTTCTTTAGTTTATTATTCTGTTGTTTTGCTTAGATTTTGCCCAGTAGGTCAACCACTCATAGGAGGAATCCTCTGGGGCATAGGCAGAGTAGAAAATCAGAATTTCTTGGAGTGTCAAAGGAATCACTGGGATGAGAAGAATCCATCAGTGATGGGAGAATGAAAAAGGGCAACAGTGGTCCGGTCTGTTTGCCAAATGAGATGTAGGTGAACACAATCATTTTGGCACCTAACCTTCAAAGAATAATCAGAGGGTCACTGTTTTTACACAGAGATCCAGCTGCTCATGCTGTGGACCGCATAGGCCAAGGGAAATGCCATAATAGACTGGAGAGCCTAGTTCTTCTTTGTTTTTGCATAACCTTTGCTGTATTCTTTGCTGTGTCTGGTACCAATAAATAGGTTCTTCGGGTAGTCAAATGTTACGTAAGTTGCAGAGATTTTTTTTCTTTGCGATTGCTCAAATTTCAAACTAAATTTTGGTCAATTAAAACTTTTTGTTCTCACTATTGTTATTCTTATGTAGCTGCTAAACATGTCTGATTCGCCTCTTTAGTAGAGACACCAAAAGAGTCAGATCAGCTTCATCAGTTCTGCAAGTCTGAATCAACCAAAGGGGGGAATGGGTGTCAGAAGCTATGGATGTTTCCATAATCATGGATGTGTGCAAGAAATCAAGAGTGGGGTGGAGAAGGGTATCCATAAACCGCAGACCAACTGGGTCATCACAGTAAGAACAAGGCCCATAAACAGGAAGGAGCTGCAATCCAAGGTCATGGGATCACGACTCAGTATGTGAGTAGGTAGTAATCTGTTTGAGCACAATCTTCAGTGAGTACCTAAAATTGAACCTATCACCTCCTACATGATAAAAGAAGGTGTGTCAGTGGCACTGAAAGGGCAGGCAGGAGAGATCAAGGTGAATGCAGTGCTGAAAATTACAGAGGTCTCATTCTCTTCAGTATCTTTTTGTTTAATGCCAGCTATAGCCACTGCTTTCTCTTTGGCCTCTGTCTACTTGCCCTGCACATGGCTGATCTTTGGTAATGGTGATATGAGATAAGAGGTATAGAGATTATTCTGGCTTCTGACTGGAAAAAGGATGATCTCCAGGTGGAGAGGTACCTGGAAATGCTTCCCCCGTGTTGCAAGGATAATGAATTCCATGATACTTCCATGCTGCTCCACCAACCATCCTCCACAGCTACAGTAAAACATGGTCGTATAATTAATTATTTCTTGTCTTCTTCGTGCAGACTTTACAATAATTCTGTGATGTTCTGCCAGTGTTAACACAATGCTCCTTAAAAAGTCATGGAAAATTATTTTTGAAATATGAATTTTCTCCCTTACCCAAAAGACACCGAGTATGTTCTCAACTTATAATTGTTAGTATAATCATGCAGTATGCGGAGCAAATTTTTTTCTTCTCATTATGTAGTTCTTCTCTTACCTCATATACCCTAACTCAAAGCATCAAAGAGAGACAGTCATGAAATAATGAAGTCTGTTCCCAAGGAGTTGAGTTCTCACCTCTGGTTGGTTCAGTTAGCCTCTCTGAACTGGAGGTTCAGAGATAATTATTCAGAAATAATTATATACAATCTCCCTGCCTCACAGTTTTCATGAGGATGGCAGAATAAACAAATGAGCATAGTTTGAAGAATTAAAAACATGCGAATAAGATATTTTCAAATAAAATTTAAAATTATACCACTTGGTATTTTCAGCAGGGTTTATAGTACCTAAGACATTAGTAGATAAGATATAGGTATTGTTCCTGGTTAGCTTATTCTAGAATTACCTAGAAAATAGTATCTACCCTCTGATTATTGTTGACATCTTTTAAATGTCTACCTTCCAAAATGCAACAATTTACCTCAAGTATGATTATTCTTTACGTAGAGAAGAAAATAACTCTTGTTTATCTCATCCACTAAAAATTTTGTTAATTTTTAACAAACCACCCAAAAAGCAACAACAACAATTGATTTTGAATATAAAAATCAAGGTAGATTTAAATAAGGGGCCTGAACTATGAGAGTTGCCAGTTGATGGTATTTAGCTGATATTTCTGCTATTACATAGTGAACTAGTCCTATAAAAATCATGTCACACTTGTGTCTTAGAGGATTGAGACAGACAGAATGATTTAAATCAATATAATTACTGAACTAGGGTTTAAAGAAAGAATATCTTATGTTTCTCAGGACATTTTATGCAGTGCGTATTTGAGGAACAAATGAAGTGCGGTCAGTCTTGCTGACAGGGTAGAGTTTGGCTTGTCCTGTAACCACTGTTTTTGTTTTGAATTTACTTTGATTTAAGGAGGGAGGGTGAGAGGAAGGAGGAAAAAAGACACATTTTTCTTCTTCTTGTCAACAACATAATTAAGAAGAGTTAAGTAGGAATAGTATTTTGTGATCAATTTTATTCCATATGATTTTAGTGTTCCTATTATGTCTCTTTACTTTTGAACACAAGCATCTCATGTAAATCTTTGTTCTACTTTCTTCTGCCTTCTACAGTCTTTTCTAATGGGAGCATTATGGGGTGGGAACAGCACTGCCCTTGGTCTAGAAGTGCTGGGATCTCAGTTCTAACATTACTATTTAATACTATTTAATAGCTGTGTGTTTTGGGGAGAATCCTTTTGATATACCCTTTTGAGGTGATAGCAAAATGATGTTACATGTGCCAAAGTCAAAGATCTTTTCCAGTTTTAAGGAGATTTAACCTACTTTTTAAATCTATCAACAAGTTGTGATGATTCTCTTTTATATATTTACTTCCCTCTTATTGTGTCAATTAATACTCCTTATGTTGAAGTTTTTGTGTGTCTTAGGAAATGCAGTTAAAATACAATTGAGTACCCCACGGAAAGCTTAGCTAAAAGAAAAATTGAAAATTCAACACTCACAAAAAAATACTTATTAATGCCATTTACATTGACATTAAAAATTACTTTACTGAGATGGAAAGCTTATTGTCTTTTTCAAATATTAAATGTCTATGTGTCTGATCATCAAGAAGCTGAGGCTCAATGTGTATAATAATATCTTTATAATAAAGAAAATTTTAAAGACCACAATAAGCCACCAAACCCAACATACCATATATTCTAGAATCCCAACATTAGCTTACTGATTAATATTTTTCTGGAATTTAGCTTAACAGCAGATTTATGAAGTATCATATAGCCTTCTGATGTTCCAGGTCAAGGAACTCTCTTAAGGTATTTCCTGGAGTGTGAAGACTCTCTGTGTGGCTCACTTACAGATTACAGGTCTTTTCTATAGGTTAAATATATGTGGTAATCCTGGTAGCTGCAAAAGTAGAACATCACATATCACAGTAAAATACTCCAGGTGCATTGTCACTGTCCCCTGGTTGCCTTTGCCCTGCTTTCCATTTAGTTATCACTGGCTTTCTAGAGCTCTTGAACTTGAAAAAGGTTAGATAGCACACCACTAGAGCAGTTTGTGAGCATCAGCAGATTTAGCTTGTAATTTCATTGATTTATATGGGCTCGCTGTTTGCAAACCAGCTGCTGCACTGTTTCCCCACAGCTACTGATCTCAGTAGCATTGATTTTTTTCCCCCTTACATTAACATAGCATTACTTCTTTAATGGGCAATAAATGACTGGATGTAAATACAATCAGGGCAGCAACAACAAAAGGAAAACGTCAGACTCGTTTTTATTTAAGAGATCCTTTCCATTAATATTTGCCATAAAAATTATAACACAAATTATTGATAAAAGTAATGCAATTTTTATTTTAGTGCATTTTGTTCATCTGTAGATATGTGGTGTCTGCCAAGTGATCTTCTCTTCCTAATGCATTAGGCAAAGCAATACAATAACAGTGCTTTTATGGATACTGTAAATTTGCACCATTACCTTAGTACAACTAAATTCTATTCATGAAAGAAAGCAGAAAGCAATACAAAGGTTTACACTTAACTCCACATAGGCTGAAAATGAAGGCATTTTAGTTTGTGTCAGCTCACTAAAGGACAACTTTAAGATATTGGTTAATTTCAATAAAACTTTTAAAAAATGACTAATCTTTGTTATTAAAGAACTTGGTCTATATAAATGTTAAGATAGAATCCTTACACAGTTTCCTGATGCACATTTAATGTGTGTGTGTGGGGGGGGGGGCTCTTGCAGGGTGAGCGCTATTTAGAAATTATTTCTCAGATTTCCTTTCTGGAGTTAAAATCTGTAAATGATAACTGGGGGAGAGGATATAAAAAGCATGCATTTAAAGTTCATTATGCGTAGATATGTCTTAGGTGGTGAAAGACGTGAAAAGAACTTAAAAACAGACTTTCACTTTTGGTTGTCAATTTAGTTACTTTAAAGAAGCCAAATTCCATTAAACTCAACCAATAATTTCAATTTGAAATAAAACAAAGTCACAATGTATTTTATTTCATAAATTTTAGAATTTCCATTGATTTCCATTGCTACTGGCAATATATAATCAATCTTGCACATCCAACACAATCTCAATTACCAGGACCATTGTTTTCTTTTTTGTTTGTTTTGAGATAGGCAAATATCTTTTGGCAATAACTTTCTCAGATGCTTTATGCCAAGACTCTGACAGATATGGTTTTGGGTTTTCAAGAAAATGGTACTGACTCTAAAGTCTTCTAAAAAATCACCTATTTTTAGCCATGCTTTTAAAAATTTCTATTTTCTCAATACCCTTCTACCAGGTTCCAAATTTCACTAAGGTGCAGGGACCATTATATTTCAAATAAGTGGAAATAACTGTTTTTAGCAATAATTTTTATACATCAGTTTTCTTTTTTTTAGAAATTCTGTGTTGTAGACAGGTGATAAGAGTATTGATCTGAAGTAAGATTAACCAGAATTGAAGATAAAGATGGAGAAAATATCTAGAGCAACATTTACAATACATTCCAGGGCAACTCTTACATTTTAATGGTTTTATTATTTTATTGCCATTGTTACTTAGAAAAATATTTACTCATTTCTTTCACTCTAATATCTTTTTTCAAAATTATGTCAGTGTCTATAACTCTTATCAGTGGTATGATCCATCCCCAAGCCTGAGTGAGACCTATAAATGCCTTTGGCACTAACAGTACTCTGTCCTTATGGTATTGTCCAAAGTCTAACCTTCAAATAATGAACTGCTGCTGAGTCTCTGTCATTGTGTCTTGGGTGATTCTGCTACCTGGTCGCCAAGCTAGCATACCTACTTCCTATGATATTCCTGGTTTGCTACACATCATACGCCAGTGAATTTTAAAATATTTACTTTTTTTGGTAAATGAATCAAATTCTCTTCATTTCGCTCTTGATCAGCAGAAGAAAATTAGGAGAGTGGACCTTCTTCTCTTTTAATTCTAAAATTCCAGACTTAGAAGGGAAGAGAATACTTAGAAAAATGAAATCTCTTTCAGATAATTTTTAGAGGCAAGCAATAGACTAACAAATATTTTTAGATTCCTTTTTTAGAATTGTATATAATCCATATTTATTTCTATTATCTTTAGGAAAATTTAAGCCCAAGGAATAAGTCCATAATTTATGTGGCCCAGTAAAGTATGCAAAATGTTTCTAATATTTCAAATACAATAAGCTGTATTGATTTTATTATGCAACTAATGTGTAAAGGTATTCAAGACTACACTGAATTGTTTCTGTTATAACTTACTTTCTCTTCAATACTTAACAGTCTTATTTACAAACTGCAATGCCATAAATATAAAGTTATATGGAATCTTTATAAAACCAGGCTTTCTGGACTAATTTACATAACAAGACTACTATTTACCAGACACTATTTACTGAGTACTAGCTGTAAGTCAGGTAATTGACTAAGTCATATACCAGTCTCAGAGAGTTTCTAGTCCAGCAAAGGTTACATACAGATACACAATTCACTCTATTTTTTGTATAAAATCTCCTAGAATGGATGAAACACTTCTTTCATTGTCTATTGTAGCAGAGACAATGGTCTATCATCCTACATTGTGGATATACATCTCCCAGATACCTTGTAGCTGGGAACATGGACAATGGAGTATGGGTTGAAAAGATTAATTTTACCTCCAGGCAAGATCCCTAAAATATCTCATACAATCCTCTATAGGGCCTCTTTTCCTTTACCTATTGACTGAACAAATGAAGTAAATCCATCACAGAATTCCAAGAAGACCCCACAGTGTGATGGAGTCAAGAGAAAGGAGTTTGGGTAAAGAGCTTTCCAAGAGGAACTCCTGACTTACAGTGGACTGTGATATGAGTGGAAAACAAACGTCTGTTGTGTTAAGACTCTGAGATTTTAGGTTTCTGTGTTAACTTCCCTTAATAATTCTCTACGATCACTATACTACATATTGTCCTATGTTGTAGTACAAAGGTATACACAAGCTTTAGCAAGAAATGTAGGGCTTTGGTCCCTCTACTAAAAGGGACTCTAAATTTTGCCTTTGTAAAGTAGCTTATTTCCCCTTATGGATATTTTCTGACAATATTTTCCTACCAGGTGGTCTGAAAGGGTGTCATTCTTCATTGAAAATCATGTAGCCATTTCTGACTTTAATTTTATGTGGTTTCAAAAATGAGATAATCAAGCTTAAAATTACTAGCTACCATTTATATAATACTTACCCAGTACCAAGCAAAATTTTAATTACATGCAAACTTCATTAAAATCCTTTAAAGTAGATATTATCATATCCATTTTATAGACAAGGAGATGGAGACTAACAGAATTGAAATAAATTACCAAACTAGTGAATTCTAGCAAATGTTTGACCCTAAGTCTGTCAGTGCTCAAACTATTAATTTTCTTAACCTAGTTAAGCAGCATCTTTTATTTGAATGCTTCAAATAATACTCATACTGACTTCTGAAGGCCCCCCTTTTTGTGGGATATGCTTTATTTCTTGACTATGTTCTTAATAGGTGAGGTTCCCATATAGCTAAGTTCCAGAAAGGTGAAATGCATTTTCTTACAACAGGTTAGTAATAATCTCTTACCTAATATATATGGGTATGATTTTTTACATTTAAAATATTTTTGTTGTAAAAACTTCTAAACATAAACAAAAGTGAAGAATACACTTACCCCCCATGTTATCCATCCTATAGCTTCAACAAAAATCAACTGATGGCCAATTCTGGTTTCATATACTCCTCTTACCCTCCAGATTTATTTTGAAGCAAATTGCAAAATTCAAATAACTTTATTTATAAATAGAAGAATAGATAATATCTTTTAAATATCTCTAAAAGTTAAGAAAACTTAAATATATGAAATTTCCATACTATTATCATACCTTAAAAAGATTAAAATAATTTGGGTCGGCATTTTCAACACATATTACTCACATATGTTCTAAATAACATATATTGAGTAATGTTGTGTTCCAGGCCTATCTGAACATTTTGAACTCTATCCAATGAGTTTAAACAGCTTTGATACTATACTCAAATTATATACCTAGCTTTTTTTTTTCCTATAGCCTCTAGGCTAGCTATTATTTAAAATGTTTTTGTTTTTAATTGTGAATTTTACATCTACGTCATTAAACATTTATACTTCAAATCATTGTCAATAGCTTTCCTATTATTGCAGTTATTTACAACTTGCTTTTTATAATCCCTATATTACCTAGGATGAAATAGAATTAACTTACTCCAAGTAATTAAATTCTTCCTTCCTATCAATGTTAATGGTCTGTGAGTGAAAACTGGGACTTAAAAGATAGCTACTAATTGTCAGGATTCAATCAGTAAGTGTGTTAGTAATTCCTAGAAAGTATGGCCTGGCTTTTGAACTGGAAGTATGTTTCTAGCATCCTGACTCTGTCTTATGTATCATTCACTGCATATGTGTCTTACTATCCTTGTTGTTAAAAGGGTAAAAACAAGATAATAATACACATCCCTGTGCCACACAGAAATCTTGTGAGAATTAATACTCAGAAAGGACTTCAGAGCTTAGTGAGAAAAGGCACTTTAGAATATAAACACCATGCAATTATTCTTATTACTGTGAGCTAGAAAAATGCTAGGAAGAAATAGCATGATTATTGTGGCATGCATTAAGCCAAGTAAGAAAGCAGGCTAGTGGGGAATCCCATCGAAGATAAAAATTACTTTGACCAATCCTTCCTTCCCTCCAGCCACTGAAAGAAATTATTTTTATAGCCATGTTTAAATGGTATCCTAACTTCTTTTCATTTTGCTTAAAATCTGTGATACAGGAATTGTGCTTAAATGAAATTTCCATCAGCTTTTACATATTAAAAAAAGCAAGTACATTTTAATGCACATATTGAACATTAAATCATTTTTTGCTGCAGGTTATTGCAAGTAAACAGTAATTGTAAAATAGATTATTTTTGATGAAACAAAATGAAAATCGACTGCTAATGTTCACTTCAGATTTTCTCATCATTTCATTAACAGTTCAACTAGGAAAGATATTTTTATAATGACGGGCAGGAAAATCATGCTCATCAATACATATCCATATTCATATGTTGGTACACTAGAAATGTAAACTAAGAGCACAGAAACACATGAAATGCATATGCCCCTGAAAATGATTTGTGACAATTATTATATTTGTTCAACAATTGTCTCTTCATTTTCAATATTCAGACACCAAATTCACTAAGAAATATAACAAAACTTAAATAAGAATCAATTTGCTTTTCCACAGACTGATCTTTTCAGAAAACAGGAATTTGACAGACAAAATATTCATGGAACAGATTAGCTACAACTAACCACAAACTTCTGTCCGATTTCTGTGTCACCTTTAAACTCAAACTCCATCCCCATTTACTTTTTGTATCTTATGTATATATTTTTAAACTCAACACCTCCATTTCCACATATGGCTTACCCCAAGACTAATTATGCACTTTAAGACATTGTGAAACTGTAAAGATTCAGCCGGTTTTAAGCAGGAATAACAAAACAGCAGTCCCTTGAAAGGAGAGTTTCAGCTGACACAGGCAGGGAGCTGAGAATGGTACTGCTGAGCTTGCATTGCCCCCTATGGCTGCTATCTGGCAGCTCCAGAGGAAAAGACGCACTGTGCTCTGTCCTCTAGGAGGACAGGAGCGTCCCGGCACTATGCTTTGAGCGTTAGCTCATTTCTGAACGAACACATTACAGCATGAGAGCACTGATTCAGATGCTAATATTTTGGAAATTTATATGCTTTATTTCAACCCTTATCAATGCAGTAAATTAACATCTCACTGACTTTATCCACTTTAACATATGTTTGTCAACCTTACACAAATTCTCAAGTTATGTTAGTGAAAATTCTTTTAAATAACAAGAATTTTTGATAGTTATTTTCAAGTACATAGCTCTCTGAGAAAGACACTCCTTTCTTCTGAGCTCCAGTTTTACCTTTTTATCAATTTGGTCCCATCTAGTACTGAATTGCAAGTGTAAGTTATGCACATATCTATGCTTTTACTTCCAAACTACATGGTGAGTTCAGTGAAAGCAGAGGCTATGTCTCATGTCATTGTACACCCACGCAGAGTGCTGGGCTCAGAGAAACTGCTCTACCCATCTGAGATTACTGACATGACTTCTTGAATTTATTTTATTACTAATTGCTTAGGTCCAGTTCCCTGGAAGCAGAGCCTAAGAGAGCAAATTGAAAGCGCAAGATTACTAAGGGTGTGGTCTTTGCAGGCAGAGCCTACATAGGAGCTAGAAAAACAAGGGGGTGAGGTGGGAGGAAACTTAGCAAAGATGTGGTCTGTAATGGCTACGCCTGATGTCCAACATGGGTGGGATGAGAATCTAAAGCATAAATTGTACCACAAAGATACCCATCCTTGAGGCAAGAGGCCAGTCTATTGTACCCCTTATGTTTTGGTCATTCTCTGTGCCCGCCACTCAATAGTAGGAGGTGCATAACCTCTTGGGTGAAGTGACAACCTCAGCTGAGGGCAAATTTCCAGAGAAGAGGGCAGCTGTGTGCTGTGAGTAGCCAATACTCCCAGCACATGAGGGACAATAAAGGAGGCCAGTAAAGGGAATTTGAACTGAGGATCTGTGGTATGCACTCAAATACATTTGTTTCCTACAACAAATTTACTCTACCCAGTCACAGATTCTCCAGGATTCTGTGGTCACCATTCTTGAGATTTATTAGCTACTGCAGTTGGTCTTATGGCAAAAACTGATACTCATCTCCTTCCTTTATCACCCATTCTATATTCCTCTCTGTCTCTCTTAGCAGTTCTGCTGGCCTCAATAGCTTACCTCGTAGAGTAACACAGAGCCTCATCCCTGAGCAGCGAGCCCCTTTTACGACGCTCTTATTAGGAAGGCCATGGTTGCTGTACTTGCCCATTCACAGTTACACAGAGACACGTTACTCACCCACCCCGGTGAATCACTTGAGTGCCCCCAAACATGTTCTTTTCTGCTCTCAGCAGCCCTGACTCCCAAAGAAGATAAGGGCCTTACTCTTGCCTTGTGCTCGCTCCGTTTTGGCACTAGCTGCCCAAACAACCAGATAGCAGTTGTACCTTTACATTTACTGTGTTTACAGGTAGAAAGGACCCCTCTAGAAACCCAGGACCTCTAGACTCACAGAGCATAAGCTTCCAGGGCCAGGAAGCACAAATTCTTCAAGCAGGTCCATGGGAATGATAAGTAGGGCCATTCCTTTCACTCCTTAGTTCCCAAAGCCATGTGAAGTTTGCTGGGGCTGCCACAACAAAATACAACACCCTGGGTGGCTTAAACAACAGAAATTTATTTCCTCATAGTTCTGGAGTCTGGAACTCCAAGATCAAGGTGCCAGCAGGGTTGGTTTCTCCTGAGTCCTCTCTCTTAGGCTTGCAGATGGCCATTTTCCCACTGGACCCACATGGCCTTTTCTCTGTGTGCATGCCTTCCTGGAATCTCCTCCTGTTCTTAAAAGGACACCAGGCCTATTGGATTAGGTCACCACCCTTATGACCTCCTTTCACCTTAATTATTTCTTTAAAGGCTCTATCTCCAAAATAGTCACATTAGTGGGTAGGGCTTCAATACTTGAACTGTGTGTGTGGCAGGGAGGGGCACAATTCAGTCTATGGCAACATGAATTCTGTCTGTTCCTGACATAGCAGTACATAACGGATGTTGGTTTAAGAGTCTTACTAGGTAAGACTACACACATCTTACTAGGTAAGACTTACACTAGGTAAGAGTACACACATTCTGAAAAATAGTGTCCTATCCTTACAAGGTGCCATTTCCAAATTGGTAGCTCACCTGCATCTTTAAGGTCATCCAACTATTCTAACAGGACAAGTTTCTGGAGGGTACAGCAGGTGATGAGACCAATGGTTCCCATGGTCATACGCCTATTTCCCTACCTTCTTTACACACACACACACACAAAAATGTATCTCTTGGTCTGAGATGTTGTTACACAGGATTTCATGCCAGTTAATCAAGTCCCATCGGCAAGAAAGTTGAACCCATGTGTGTTAATCCTGCTCAGGATAAATTCTGCCTTTTTCAAGATAAAAAGAATCCTATTAAATCAAATGGGCACTAAGTAGCTGACTGGTCTCCTTCAGGAATGGTATCATAGAGAACACTCAGCATTAATCTCTGTTGCTGAGAGGTCTGGCATTCAGGGACAGCAATTTGTTAATAGGTCTTGGTAATATAGAGCACATATTCTTGTGCACATAGATTCCATTTCTGCACCATGGCCCTTCCATTCACATGCCTATCACCTGACCATCATTGTCATGGTCAAGGAGAGAGGCTGACTGAGAACAACTGGCCAAGCCATCTTGTCTATTTGGTTGTTTAGTGCTTTTTTAAAAGGGTCTACTCTAGTGTACAATGCAAAGAGCTTCATGCTTCCTTTCTACTCCCACAGATCCATCTATACATGTTTCTTCCCAGAAATCTTTAACCTTGATCTCACAATATTGCTCCTTCCAGATCCCTTGACTATCCATATAAATTATTTATCACTGTTTATGAATCCATTAATATCTTTACCTCAAACTATATCTCTCTTTATATAATAACCAGGAACTCTGATCAAAGCTCTGCCAACTGGTAGGCTTCCCTTCCTTCATCATCATCTTTCAAAGCTACATTTGAGTGGAAGTATAATGCATCAACTATTCATTTAGGGTTGCATTAACATGCCAACTCATCTGAGAACCAAACTCCAAGCTCAGTTTTCTATCCCCCTCTGCTGCCTGGTCACAGAAAACCCTTATGAGGCCTGTTGTGGGTTGTATTCCCTTAGGAGTAGGCTCAGTTATAGAGTTTAGGATACAGGATGTTTATTAAGGGGTCCCCTTGGGATCAACACCAGTGGAAGGGAAAAGAAGCAGGATTGAGAACTCAAATTCTAATTCAGCCTTGTCAACCCCATGGAGATCTTTAGATAAATATTTCTGATAGATAGTTAAATGTTCCTTCAGGGGTGCCTGGGTGGCTCAGTTGGTTAAGCGACTGCCTTTGGCTCAGGTCATGATCCTGGAGTCCCAGGATCGAGTCCCGCATCGGGCTCCCTGCTCGGCAGGGAGTCTGTTTCTCTCTCTGAACCTCCCTCCTCTCATGCTCTCTATCTCATTCTCTCTCTCAAAAAAAAAAAAAAAAAATGTTCCTTCATAGTTAGCCTAAGATGGGTCAAAGTAACCAGGACTTTATACCTGCATTGATCGGTAAGGGGTGTGACCATGGGTGAGGCAGCTCTCTGTGGCTGAGGCAGTCCCTGAAAGATGTGAAACTGGAGAGTATCTTCACAGTACCCCTGGCAGATGGAACACTGAGCCTTCCCTCAAAGAGGAAGCTGAGAAGGTCATCACAGTGTCCATCATAAAACCATTGGGATGAGCTGAAAAGAGGTTACTGGTGCAACAGTGATAGGTAAAGAAAGTTCTAGCTACCTTGTTTATGCATCTTTCATGAGCCCTCTGGATCCGCTTCAGTTTACATATGCTGGATGTATCACTTACATCTTATAATGGATTGATGCTGAGCCCACCCTATCAAATCTTATAACTTGGTAGTCTGAAATTATCCAGCTCATGATGAGACATTCTGGCTGCGTGGTCATTTGATCCCATTGTCATATGCTTCAGCTCTACCTGGGCCCACTAGCATGCCAAAGTCTGTCTGTACAACTGTTCTCTGCTGCATAAGGCATGTCCTTGCTCTAGAATTTTAATGGTCTATGTTGTAACTCTTCCACTGTGGCTTAAAAGAACTTCCATATAGCATGGTTTTTCTACCATAAATACTTCTAGGTATTTATGAAGTATGTATCAGGTATTTATGAGGTATATGTGAGGTCTACCTGGCCCTATGGCCTAGTAGTAGGCTACCCAAACCACAGATGGACCATCTGCAAAATCATTTCTTGCTCTAGGCCTCCTTCAAATCTAGCAGGCTTTATAATAATAATATATTATTATTATTATATAATTATATATAATTTATTATTATTATTATCATTACTTTTTAAATAGGCCCCACACCCCGTGTGGTGCCCATCACAGGACTTGAACTCATGACCCTGAGATCAAGACTGGAGCTCAGGTCGAGTTGGACACTTAACCAGCTGAGTCATCCAGGCACCCCTAAATCTAGAAGCTTTTCGATTCATATGATAAATGGGTCATAGCAGTATTCCCAGCTGCAGAATATTCTGCCACCAAAACCTAAAGAGGTCTAGCCTATCCTTTACTTTGGAGGGAATGTCCCAGAATGACCTGGACCACTAGACACTTCCCTACAAAAAAACTGCATCATTGAGTCAGCTTTTGAATATTTGTGGAGTCTATCTCTCCCACCCTGTGTTACTATGAAGGAGATGTGGTTGCATGCCCTAGGCCCCTGAACCCCTATATCCCCAAATCATACCATTAGTAAAGATCCCTCAGCATTCGTGAGGTTGATCTTCCACTCTCTGGAACACTCATACTTTACCAAGGAACCCATAATTATCTCCACGTTTTGTTCAATAATATTGTGGACCAATATTATTCTGCAGAATATCCAGATGGTCCATGCCCCATTGAAATATATTATGAGACAAGAAATTTAACATAGTTCCAAGGAAAGACTGCAAGTGTATGTTGTTGTCTGCCCCATGTGAATGTTAACTTCTTCTGATCCTCTTTTTTATACATATGGAAAAGAATGTATTCCAAATCTCCGTTTACTGGTTATGGAATCTCAACAGCCACATAGCACATAACCAAAGATGTGTTAATTTTTCAACTAAAGATATCATATTTGATACACCTGCCATAATTGGGATTGCCATTTGGTTAAGTTTGTGGTTAATCCACTGTCATCTTTCACAAATACATCCCGTTTTTGCATAGGCTAGACTGATGAATTAAATGAAGAAAAAATGGTACCACAATCCTTATAACCTTTAAGGTTTTGAGGATAGCATGAATCTTTTCCATTCCCCTGTGGACAGAAATTTGTTTTTGATTTATTATCTTGGTCAAGAAGGGGTTAGTGGGACAGTTTCAGGGACTCCCACTTTCACTGCAGTTGAATCATCCTTCAAAATATAGTTAACTGTAAACTTCTAGAACAATGCTGGTACCTGCTTCATAAATGGACCGTAAGCTAGGCCCTTACAAGAAACAAAATCAGTAGATGGGTTTTCAGGATGTATTTAGTAAGTTCTTTCTAGAATGCCCACTTTTCTGAGTCTTTTATCATTTCCACCAACTGGCTACAGCAGACTGGTATCTCTACCACATTAAATGTAAGCTTCCAATATGTAAATATTCAAGCTTCCAAGAAGCTTCCAAGCAGTATATTAGAACCATTTCCAGAGTGTTAACTTCTGTATCACAGGAGGGTGCCCCCATATTAACATAGTCTCCCTTATTCAGCTTTACATTCCACCCCCCCATTCTGATCCAACACCTTCAGCACCCACTCTCAGGAATACCTTTCTAGTTACTATTGTAGTTGTTAGTTATTCTTACAACTCTGTTGGCATATAATCCATCCCTCCCTTGGCAGGCTCAGTACTTTACCAGTTGGGTTATGCTGATATATGATCTTAGTTGCTGGTTATGTGACGAAGAGGGGAGAAAGGGACAGATTCAGAAGGGGTTAGAATTATTTTGTAAGTCACCTGCCTCATTTGAGGATTCTGCATAGTCTTCAACCAAGAGGCAGGAAAGGCTCTATCTTTCAATGAAGGGGATTGGACCACTTGTACAAGTTTAAGTTTCAGGATAATCCAGCAGTACAAGGTCTACATGTATATATACCCAGATAACACTATACCAAATTTCTGTGTCACTTTACTTTTCAGGCTCTGGCTTTAGCATACAAGGCTTTCCTAAGCTAAGAATTAAGCTTTCTCTTGAGGCCTGTAACTTTTATAATCAAGTCTTATGCCTGGTCTTAAGTTCTGTCTGTTCTCCAGCTACAGGATCTGAAGGTCTCTTTAAAAGCTGCCCAAGAGGCCCTCTGACTATCATACTTGGCTTTAAATTGATGATTGATTGCCCTGGGCTTGTTATTTCATCTCTTCAAAGCACCAATGACATTCAGAAATAGCTTCTCAATTCCACAGTCTTTATAATTTATATTTCTCTTATACCTCTCAAATGCCAGAAATATTGCACAAGCCAGTGCATCTCCTTCTGCCTATATCTTATCCCTGTTGACCTCAGTGACAGCCTTAGCAATTACACTGTGGCTGCATGCCAAAACCATGCAAACTCCACCTACCACCAGTGACAAGGTATTTATTGCAAATTGGCCCTCAAGGTTTTAACTCCAGGATCCCATTCTTAAGAGTCTGTTCCCAAAGACCACTTTTAGGACAGTCTTAATTTAGTTTCCCTAGAAATAGAGCCCAGTCCAGGGTTTCAGATGCTTTGCTGAGATAGATCTTTTCAAGAATACCTATAAGAGTGGAAGTTATGCAGCATAAGGAAGGAGGAAGAGTTGATCAAGAATACGGTCTCAGGAAAGTCTAGTCAAGGCCTGATCCATGGAGATTACAAGAGATATAGAATATAAATCTCACCACAGTATTGTCCCCTCTTGAGGCAAGAAAGCTAGACTTTTGTACCCCTATATCAGTCAGACATAGTCTACCTGCCATCCCTGAAAGCTCAAGGGTGGGAGGGAAAGTGTCACAACTTCCCTAGCTAGACTGGTCCCATCAGCCAAGGGCAATTTTCAGGGGGCAAGAGGTGCAGACATAGGAGGCTAGGAGAGTGGGGTGGGAACTATGATAACTTTGTGGCCAACACTGCCAGTGGCTGGGATATGGATATAACAATCCAGGAAAGGTGACCTAAGTAGGGTACCACAGCTTCTACTAAGCTAGAAAAATTACTGACCTCAGGAATAAATTAATGACCCCCGATAGTTTTTTTTTTTAAGATTTTATTTGAGAGAGATAGTGACAGAGAGCACAAGGAGGGGGGAGAGGGAGAAGCAGGATCCCCGTGGAGCCTGACATGGGGCCTGATCCCAGGACCCCGGGACCACGACCCGAGCCAAAGGCAGACGCCCAACCTACTGAGCCACCCAGGCGCCCCGACCCCTGATAGTTTTTTTAAATAAATTATTCCAAGATCTGTTTGGGCATAGAAAAGAATTATTATATATACACAAATGTCCATATAATCAAAGCTCTGTGAAGAAGTTGCATAAGATTACAGGAAGAAATTAAAATGCCTGTGTGGAGAAACTCATAAGATGACATCAAACTGAGGACTAGAAGTTGGCACCACAAAGCATTTGGCTGGGCAGGACACATAGGACAAATTCATTTGGCTGCCAGCATAACTCCCTCCTTGTCTCCTTCAGGAGTGGCTGCCAGCTAGTAGCAACTCAAACTCTACCCACACATAGGTAAGGAACTATGTGGTAACCAGTTCAGAAAGTCAGCTCTTTAATTATAACATTATTTGCTTCCTCTTGGATGACAAATAAAGATGAACTTCTTTTGAATCCATCAATAAATCTTTAATATGTAAAAGAACAAAGACCTTATAACATCTTGAAGAAAAAAATAGAAAAGCAATTTTTTTTTTTTTTTTAAAGTAGCATTGTTGAAATCCAGAAGTCATCAATGGTCGAGAGACCTTAATATTTTTTCTGGACGTTGTGAAGGAGAATGACCTACATTAAAGGAAAGACTGATTGGTGTTGATTAGCTGTTATTCAACATTAGCAAAGGAGAAGAGCTTAACCTATAAACTGAGTGGTTAAGTCCAACAGGACTCAGGAAATCCCCAAGTTCTTCACAGAACGACAAAAAGCAAAGACAGCCTTTAAATTAAGTCCACCTCCCAGAGGGGCTGGCTACTGCTTTTTTTTTTTTTTTTTTTAACTACATCTGGTGGACAGTATGTACTAAAGGAAGTTTGCTTTTTACCATGGTGTTTTTCAGCAAAGGCAGTTGGGTGAGTAGAAGGGGAGACAGTGGTTTGCAACATCTCAGCTAACTTTAGACCAACTCAATACATCCAAAAGGAAGAGGTGGGGGAAGGACTAGGTGGAACCATGAATTTCTCTAACACACTAACTATCATTATTTCTCTCTTTCCTCCCTACTGGCAATCACACTTTGAACTGTTTTAGACAATCCACACCACCAGGAATTAGAGAAGAAAATGTGCTGGTGAGAAATTAAAGGACTTTGGGAACCCAGCTAGAGGCCACAGGACAGGGAGCCCCAATTTTCTACCCCTGGCTTTACATGGGTCATGAAGTCTTCCAAAACTTCAGAGTAAAGGCTGCATCACTGGATCCTTGAGTGGTCTATTGATGGATCTCACCTCCTGGACTATTCTCTATGTGAAACTACACCCCACAAAGTCCACTCACTACACCAGGACAATCCATCCTCCACATAAGAGCAATGCTTATAAAATAGTAAAATAAAAACTACTTGAAGACCATCAAAAATAATTGTTCGCATAAGGAATAGCAAGCAATTGTTAAAAGAGACATGTTAGAAGTGGAGAGAACTTCCAGGCTGCTGAAGGCATCCACATCCCTGGAGGGTGGGGGCACCCTAAACTCCCTGGGGACTGATGCTCCTGTGCTCGGGACACTCCTGGACGTCGACTCTGTGTTACCTCTTCCTCTGGTGGTTCAGCTCTCTTCTTCGTGTTAAGTGGATGCTAGTTGATATGTTTGAGAAGCCCATGAAGGAAGGAAATGAGGAAAACCTCGAGCCACCACTCACAAAGAAACTGAGGCCCTCGGTTCAACAAAGTGTGAAGAACTGAATCCTGCCAGTGACTACATGCCCTGGAAAGTGGGTCCTTCCCCAGTCGAGCCTTCAGATGATTATGTTCAGAAGACCCATCTAGGCTGTGCCAAGATTCCAGAGAGAAGAAACAGCGAGACAACATATTTCGTCCACTCTTCAAACCTGCTCAGGAACAAAAAGAGTGTCCCAGCCGCCTGTTTGGTGCAACAAATATTGAGGATGAGTCTACAGAAGTCCCCTAAAGGAGTCAGTATGGAGGACCACTGACCTGCCTCAGTGATAAACCGAGGGAATTCCAAGAAGCTTTAGCTACTTTAATTAACAATAATTTTGGGAGAGGGGAAAAGATGGTGGAGGAATAGAGGACCCTATCCCAACCCGTCCCCAGAATTGAGCTGGATATCCACTGAACCACTCTGAACACCCATGAAATCAGCCTGAGACGTAAGAAGATAGATCTGGATCTCTACAAACAGAATATCACAGGCAGTTGGTTTCGAGGTATGACGCGGGAAGCCCTGATTCTGTGGGCAGATATCGTAGGATAAATGGAAGGGGAAGGGAGCTCTGGCAATCCTGCACCACTAGTGAGCAAGAGCCTCCCACGCTGGGGACAGGGCACAGACTCACTGACCAGTAGCAATGGGGAAAAGACTTTAGGGCAGCCCCCTGGACTGAAACCCAGAGTGGCAGGGCTACATGTGTGAACTGGGGGTGGCTGGCAATTGTAGAAGCACAAAGGGCAGAGACGTGCCCTGACCTGGAGGCAAGGACTGGGAGCACTGCTGAGGGGCCCATAACCCAGGATGCTGCAGTTTATAGTAGCACAGAAAGAAATGGAGATAGTGTGGCATGGAGAGCTCACTGAAGAACAGACTGCAATCTCTCTGCTCTGAGGCAGAGGGTTGGAAACAATCTCTTCTGCTCTGACTCTTGGAAGAGATGTGGACAGCCACCAGGGAAAGCCACCAGAGAAAAAAAAGCCCCCAAAAAACAGTTTTCACTGGGCCCATCCCCTGCCATAGGGGCCAGGGCAACTCTGCCCAAACAGGGTTGCCTGAGTAACAGTGTGGCAGGCCCTTCCCCCAGAAGACAGGCTGGGAGAACAAGAGGCCAGCAACCCTAAGGTCCCTACAAAACAGGTGCATCTTGCTTGGGTTGTGGTCAATAATTTGGACTCTGTACATTCTCTCAACCACCCCTCAACAGAATGACTAGGAGGAGGAACCCCCAAATAGGAAAACTCAGAGACTGTGACTTCTGCCACAGATTTACAAATGGATTCAGATATAACCAAGATGTTGGAGATGGAATTCAGGGTAGCAATTGTGAAGACAATAGCTAGAATGGAGAAATCGATTAATGGCAACATAGAGTCTCTAAGGTCAGAAATGAAAGCTGAATTGGCAGAACTTAAAAATGCTATCAATGAAATCCAATCTAATCTAGATAATCTAACAGCTAGGGTAAGTGAGGCAGAAGAATGAATTAGTGATCTAGAAGACCAATTAATAGACAAGAAGGAAAAAGAGGAGGCCAGGGAAAAACAACTCAAAACCCACAAAAATAGAATCAGAGAAATAAGTGACACCATGAAACGTTCCAATGTCAGAATTACTGGGATCCCTGAGGGGGTGGGGAGATAAAGGACTAGAAGATATAGCTGAGAACTTCCCTAATCTGGGGAATGAAACAAACATTCACGTCCTAGAGGCAGAGAGGACCCCTCCCAAGATCAAGGAAAACAGACCAATGCCCTGGCATGTAATAGTAAAACTCGCAAATCTTAGAACCAAGTAAACCATCTTAAGGGCAGTTAGGGGGGAGAGATTCCTTACATACAGAGGGAGGAACATCAGAATAATGTCAGACCTACCCACAGAGATCTGGCAAGCCAGAAAGGGCTGGCAAGACATATTCAGGGTACTAAACAAGAAGAACATGCAGCTAAGAATACTTGATCTGGCAAGACTCATTTAGAATGGATAGAGAGATGCAGAGCTTCCAAGATTGGCAGAAACTGAAAGAATATGTGACCACTAAGGTCCACTGGTCCTGCAAGAAATATTAAGGGGGAGGGGGTTCTATAAAAGGAGAAAGACCCCAAGAGGGATACAGAACAGAAATTTACAGAGACAATCTATAGAAACAAGGACTTCACAGGCAACATGATGACAATAAATTTATATCTTTCTATAATCACTCTCAACATGAGTGGCCTAAATGCTCCCATAAAACGGCACAGGGTTGCAGATTGGATAAAAAGACAGGACCCGTCCATATGCTGTCTACAAGAGACTCACTTTGAACCTAGAGATACATCCAGCCTGAAAGTGAAGGGATGGAGTTCCATCTTCCATGCCAACGGACCTCGAAAGAAAGCTGAGGTAGCAATTCTTATATAAGACAAATTAGATTTTAAGCTAAAGCCTATAGTTAGAGACACAGAAGGACACTATAACATTCTTAAAGGGTCTATCCCACAAGAAGATCTAACAATTGTAAATATCTATGCCCCCAACATGGCAGCAGCCATCTATATAAGCCAGCTGTTAACCAAAATAAAGAGTCATATTCATAATAACAAGTTAATTGTAAGAGTCTTCAATACTCCACTCTCAACGATAGATCATCTAAGCAGAAAATCAATGAAGAAACAAGAGCTTTGAATGACACACTGGACCAGATGGACCTCATAGACATATACAGAACATTCCACCCTAAAACAACAGAATACTCATTCTTCTCGAGTGCATATGGAACTTTCCCCAGAATAGAACACATACTGGGTCACAAATCAGGTCTCAACTGATACCAAAAGATTGAGATTATTCCCTGCATATTCTCAGACCATAATTCTTTAAAAACTGGAACTCAATCACAAGAAAAAAATTGGAAGAAATTCAAACACTTGGAAGCTAAAGACCACTCTGCTCAAGAATGTTTGGGTCAACCAGGAAATCAAAGAAGAACTTAAAACAATTCGTGGAACCAATGAAAATGAAAACACATCAGTCCAAAACCTATGGGATACTACAAAGGCAGTCCTAAGAGGGAAATACATAGCCATCCAAGCCTCACTCAAAAAACAAAACAAAACAAAAAACTGAGCAACCTGGAGGAAATGGATGCCTTCCTGGAAACCTATAAACTCCCAAGACTGAAACAGGAAGAAATGGACAACCTGAATAGGCCAATAACCAGTAACGAGATTGAAGCAGTGATCAAAAACCTCCCAAAAAACAGGAGTCCAGGGCCTGATGGATTCCCTGGGGAATTCTACCAAACATTCAAAGAAGAAATAATACCCATTCCTCTGAAGCTGTTTCGAAAAATAGAAACAGAAGGAAAGCTTCCATACTCATCCTATGAGGCCAGCATTCCTTTAATCCCCAAACCAGGTAAAGACCCCATCAAAAAGGAGAATTTCAGACCGATATCCCCAGTGAATATGGATTCCAAAATTCTCAACAAAATCCTAGCTAATAGGATACAACAATACATTAAAGGATCATCCACCATGACCAAGTGGGATTTATCCCTGGGATGCAAAGGTGGTTCAACATTCGAAAATCAATCAATATGATAGAACACATTAATGAGAGGAGAGAGAAGAACCATACGGTCCTCTCAATTGATGCAGAAAAAGCATTTGACAAAATACAGCAACCTTTCCTGATTAAAACTCTTTAGAGTATAGGGATAGAGGGAACATTCTTCAAGCTCATAAAATCCATCTATGAAAACCCCACAGCAAATATTATCCTCAATGGGGAAAAGCTGAGAGACTTTCCCTTTAGATCAGGAACACAACAAGGATGCCCACTCTCACCACTATTGTCCAACATAGTACTAGAAGTCCTAGCAACAGCAATCAGACAACAAAAAAGAAATAAAACGTATTCAAATTGGCAAAGAAGAAGTACAACTCTCTCTCTTCCCAGAGGACATGATACTTTATGTGGAAAACCCAAGAGACTCCACCCGCAAATTACTAGAACTCATCCAGCAATACAGTAATGTGGCAGGATACAAAATCAATGCACAGAAATCAGTTGCTTTCTTATACACTAACAATGCAACTGTAGAAAGAGAAATTAGAGAAACGATTCCATTTACAATAGCACCAAAAACCATAAGATACCTCAGAATAAACCTAACCAAAGAAGTAAAGGATCTATATTCTAGGAACTACAGAACACTCATGAAAGAAATTGAAGAAGACACAAAAAGATGGAAAAACTTTCCATGCTGTGGATCGGAAGAATAAACATTGCTAAAAGGTCTATGCTACCCAGAGCAATCTATACCTTCAACGTCATCCCAATCAAAATTCCAATGACATTTTTCAAAGTGCTGGAACAAACAATCCTAAAATGTGTATGGAATCAGAAAAGACCCCGAATCACCATGGAAATGTTGAAAAAGAAAAAGCTGGGGGCATCATGTTGCCTGATTTCAAGCTATATTACAAAGCAATGATTACCAAGACAGCATGGTACTGGCAAAATAAAACAGACATATAGACCAATGGAACAGAATAGAGAGCCCAGATATAGGCCCTCAACTCTATGATCAAATAATCTTTGACAAAGCAGAAAAAAATATGCAATGGAAAAAGTCTCTTCAATATATGGTGCTGGGAAAATTGGACAGCTATATACAGAAGAATGAAAGTCCACTATTCTCTAACACTATACACAAAGATAAACTCAAAATGGATGAAAGACCTCAATGTGAGACAGGAATCCATCAAAATCCTAGAGGAGAACATAGGCAGTAACCTCTTTGATGTTGGCCACAGCAAATTCTTTCAAGATACATCTCCAAAGCCTAGTGAAACAAAAGCAAAAATGAACTTTTGGGACTTCATCAAGATAAAATGCTTCTGCACAGCAAAGGAAACAGTCAACAAAACAGAGAGGCAACCCACAGAATGGAAGAAGATATTTGCAAATGACACTACAGATAAAGGGCTGGTATCCAGGATCTATAAAGAACATCTCAAACTCAACACCCAAAAAACAAATAATCAAGTCAAAAAATGGGCAGAAGACACGAACAGACACTTCTCCAAAGAAGACATACAAATGGCTAACAGACACATGAAAAAATGTTCATCATCTTTAGCCATCAGGGAAATCCAAATCAAAACCACACTGAGATACCACCTTACACCAGTTAGAATGGCAAAAATTGACAAGGCAAGAAACAACAAATGTTGGAGAGATTGTGGAGAAAGGGTAACCCTCTTACACTGCTGGTGGGAATGCAAGTTGGTACAGCCACTTTGGAAAACAGTGTGGAGGTGCCTCAAAAAATTAAAAATAGAGCTACCCTATGACCCAGCAATTGCACTCCTGGGTATTTACCCCAAAGACACAGTTGTAGTGAAAAGAAGAGTCATATGCACCCCAGTGTTCATAGCAGCAATGTCTGCAATAGCCAAACTGTGGAAAGAGCCGAGATGCCCTTTAACAGATGAATGGATAAAGAAGATGCGGTCCATATAGACAATGGAATATTACTCAGCCATCAGAAAGGATGAATACCCAACTTTTATATCAACATGGATGGGACTGGAGGAGATTATGCTAAGTGAAATAAATCAAGCAGAGAAAGTCAATTATCATATGGTTTCACTTATTTGTGGAACATAAGGAATAGCATGGAGGACATTAGGAGAAGGAAAGGAAAAATGAAGGGGGGGAATTGGAGGGATAGACGAACCATGAGAGACTATGGACTCTGAGAAACAAACTGAGGGTTTTAGAGGGGAGGAGGGTGGAGGGATGGGTTAGACCAATTATGGGTATTAAGGAGGGCACGTACTGCATGGAGCACTGGGTGTTATATGAAAACAATGAATTGTGGATCACTACATCAAAAACTAATGATGTATTGTATGGTTACTAACATAACATAATAAAATTAAATTAAATTAAGAAACAAAAAAAAAATAAGAGAGACATGTTAGATCCAGATTAACTCAGACCAAAAAAAAAAGCCAAGATATATTAAGGAAAAAAAATAAGTATGGAAGAGTCTTTATAGAATGGTTACATTTTTATTTGGAAATTTTAAGCATGTTTAAGTAGATATAATATGGAAATAGTATATAATGCAGGCATAAAACAATATCTAAAGTCATATTTAACAAAATGCATATTGTGATTATATATTAATGTTAAGATTACAGGAAATTTTTTTACTCTTTGTATTTTTACTACCTAAATGTTTACTTTTTTTAATCAGAAAAAAAATCAATACAAATGTTTCCATTATAGTGGTAGCTTACCATATGGAGCTGATAAAAATGTTGATGTTTCATGATTGTTCATGTGTTTCCTCTCTTCAGTATGTGTTCTTTTTCTATTATCTTAACAACAACTTATTTAGAAGTTGAAAATCCAATAGAAAGAAATTCTGACCACTAGGCAAGACAGAATTTTGCTTCACCTTTGAAAATAATGGCTCCCTGTTCAGGCTATATATTGGTGCAGTACTGGCAAAAGTACAGCATCCCAACTTTAGTGTGATGATACTACTTCTTTCACGTGATGGTGTTAAAGCAATTTATATCTTTGAAATTTGGTTTATTTATATAGAATAAACTTCAAACATCTATTTATGATAATGATGGATTAAATAATTCTTTCTAATACTCCTGCTAAAGACACAGGGAAAACTGAATAAATTAAAAAAAAAACTAGATATTCAAATATTTTAATGTATCAGAAATCTAAAAAGGGATTGAAGGCCAAGATCTAGGAGAAGCTGAAACCTAGACAGGTAAATTCGGTAATTAAAGCCACCTTTCTCCTAGGGACAGCTGCAGTTCCCAAAAATCTGGCTCAAAGTCTAAGTAGATGAACAGCTCATGTTAAGAGTCAGGGTGAACTAAAAGTAGCTCTCTCAGTGACTGATACCCAACTTTCTCTTTTCTTTTTTTTTTCTTTATCTTTCCTTTTTTTGGATTCCCAATTTTAAATCATCTTGATAATGGGGCTTGGATTAAAGTGATTCCAGATTGCTAATTTCTCTGTCTGACAAAAGCAAAGGTAAAACCACTTGAGAGAAAAATAGTCTCATCCTGTGCTTCAGATAACTTTTATAAATTTTCATCTGGGATTATTTTCTTTTTGCCCAAAGGGCATCCTTCAGTATTTCCTATAGTAGAATCTGCTGATGATGAAGGCTTTCAGTTTTTGCTTGAAATAAATTCTTTCACCTTCATTCCTGATGATTCCTCCCCTCCACGCCCCGCCCCGACCTTGGAATAAAATTCTGGGCTGTTAGTAATTTTCTTTTAGCACCTTAAAGATACAATTCCATTGTCTTCTGATTCCCATTGTTTATACTACATCATCACCAATAATCAAATTTTCAGGTGCCTTGAACTCCAAAAGCCATACTGATATTCTCAATAAGTCAATAATAAATGGATTAGATAGACTTCTACAAAAGGTCTCCACTCAGTGTCTCTACCTCTTCAACATCCAGTTACTCATTAAAATCCATTGCAGTGTGGCTTCTATTTCCAACAGTCTTCTGGAATTATTCTCATTAAGAATAACAACATCTTTGTTGCTGATTCATAGGACATGCAGTAATATTTTATTGTTTTCTGAGAAGCACTTTCCACAGTCAAACATATTTTCCTTTATGCTAGATAATCCTATAAGCACACTCTTTTGCTTTTCCTCATCTCTATCAAGGCATTCCTTCTTCTTTGACTTTTCAAACTCCTCTTCTCTTTGCAGCCTATACTTTGGCCCTATTGACAGTTCTTTTGGTTCCTCAATGCCACACAATCTTCTGGCTCTTTGTGCTAGTGTCTCCCTGCCTAAAGCAGCCACTCCTCTTATCTTGGCAACTTCTTCAAGTTAAGTCATATTCACCTTGGTTCTCAATTTAAATGTCATTTCCTTTGGAAAAAATTTTCCCATACCCCCAACACTAGGTTTAGAGCTCCCATTATTTGCTATCAACTACATGGTTATAAAAGTTATATTATACCATTAATAATTTGTTTGGTTATATTATTTCTTGCTAGGATTGTTAGCTCTAAGAAAACAGGGACATATTCTTGTTCACTATTGAGTCTCCAAGGTTGAGCACACAGTCTAGTCTCTATTAGGCAGTTAATAAGTATTTCTTGAGTAAATAAATCTGACCTATTCTCTCCATCTTTCCATGCACTATGCCAGTCCCCCATTCAGCTTTCATTACTGGATTTCTGCAAACACATGTCTATCTCTCTCTCATCTCACATCTTAACCTACACAATGTTTTCAGATTAATGCACTCTATTTCACCTTTAAATATTATCATGTCCCCTTCCTTTCCACCAAACACATATTCCTGGGCAATCTCAATCAATCTATACATTCACTAATGCATCTCCAAATACATACACAGTTGCATATATATAATGTAAAATGTTATAATTACATATTTATTTTATATTGAGACTCACAGGCTTGAAGATAACACACATAGGCAATTAAATATGGGTGATAATGAGTTAAACTGTGGGCAACATGTTATAGTTACATATTTGTAACATAAATGCACATTTGTTATATTTGAAACATTTGTTATATACACAAATTTGTAATTATAACACAATTCCCATAACATAACTCATTTTCTTACATATTTCTAAGTGCCTACTATTATCTTCAAACCTATGAGTTTCAATTTATTCATTATTAAGACATGGGTAATGATCCCATTATAATTATAAAATATTTTAGTCCCTTTTTTTCCTGTCTCAATTTAAGCATTCCACAGACATACTCTGGTCATTTTGTCAAATACATAATTGAATACCTTAAACATACCACAAAATTTACCCTGTTATTGACTGAATTCTGTTCCTCCAAAATTCATAAGTTAAAGCCCTAGCCCACATTATAACTATATTAAAGATAGGGCTTTTCAAGAGGTAATTGAGGTTAAATGAGGTCATAAAGCTGGGGACCTAAACCAACAGTATTTTATACACTTTATTAGATCTTTATAAAACCTAATCCAATAGGACTGGTACAGGGATGCACATGCACAGAGGAAAGGCCATGTGAGGACCCAGTGAGAAGCCAGCTGTCTGCAAGCCAAAAAAGAAAGGCCTCAGGAGAAACCAAACCTGCTGGAACCTTGATCTTGGACTTCCAGCCTCCAGAACTGTGAGCAAATAAATTTCTGTTGTTTAAGCCACCTAATCTGTGGTATTTTGTTATGGCAGCTCTAGTACACTTAATACAATCACCCTCCATGTCACCAAACCAATCTCAAATCATCTGGATAGGTCCTTCTCCCTTAATTCTTATATCCAGATTTCCTAAGATTTTCATCAATATCTTTCTCCTCAATAAGGCTGGATTTTGCATTTTTGTTTTATACCCTCCACTTTATCTCCTCGGTCCAAGTTTCTTCATTTTCCTGAACTAGAGGCCTCCCCTTAACTGTTCTTTTCTGCCTCCAGTCTTGATCTGCTTTACTCTGAACTCAACCTGCTACCTCAGTCAACTTCTACAAGACAAAGGTTATTGGGTCACTTTCTTCTCATAAGCCTCTAGCTCCATGAGCTACAGGACGAAGGACAAATGCCTATATGTGGTCTTTTGGAATAGGGCCCAAATAAACTGTCCAGCCTTTTCTCCGTTGCTGTTTCTCTAAGCTCTGGGCACATGAAAAAGGCTATAGTTTGGTCAGCCTTCCTCTCTTGGACTATAAATGTTTGCTTATTTATCTCTTGACTCAGTGAAGCCTTTCCAACATACTTGAATAGAATAGATCATCCTTTTTAGAGTGTCATCATTACTGGTTTTTCTTTTTTTTTTTTTTTTTTAAGATTTTTATTTATTTATTTTACAGAGAGATAGAGAGAGCATGCACAAGCAGGGGGAGTGGCAGGCAGAGGGAGAGGGAGAAGCAGGCTCCCCGCTGAGCAGAGAGCCCAACGTGGGGCTCCATCGCAGAACCCTGGGATTATGACCCTAGCTGAAGGCAGATGCTTAACCGACTGAGCCACCCAGGCACCCCGTTTTTTCTTTTACTCACATCTTTGTTATACATTTATAATATGCACTGAGTACATTTACTTGGCTCTCTCACTGAATATGAATCTTTTGAAAGTAAGAATAGCATGTAATTCATACTTGTATTTTGTATACAGCATCAGACCTGACCACAGTATTTGAAAAACAATTGTTTCATAAATGAATAGATAAAATAATAAATCAATGGTATTCAAACTCAAATATTCAGCTCAAAAGTCTTTTAAAAAATTCTACTGGCATAGAATAAAGTCTGGACTTCAAATATCCAAGACACTTTCTCTGGACAAAAACAACATTTTTCCATTTTCATGCTTCTGTTTATAGCATTTCCACATTTAGTTCCAGTCCAAGTATTACCTCACACAAGCTAGAAGTAACTTTAACTTTGTCTTCTTAATAGAATGGCTTTCTGTCTAATAATATTTATTAGTGTATGCTATCATCTCTTTTAGACTTTGAGATTTTTTAAAGTAAAAATTTACAGCTGACTCATCTTCAGATTTAATGCCTAGTCCTGTTCATATAGCAGACACTCAGTAGAAACATGATGACATTCACTTTATGAGTATTTATTGAGTAAATCAGTTGCTTTCAGACACTGTATTCATGAGTCTTACCATTAAAAAACAGTTTTGCACACACACCCATATTATATGTCTATTTAATTATTTATAAATGAAAACATGTATTAAATTATAATATACTTATGGATTATAATATGTTCAGAGAAACTAAAAAAAATTAAAGATTAAAAAAAATAAATATATGGCACCTGGGTGGCTCAGTCATTAAGCATCTGCCTTCAGCTCAGGTCATGATCCCAGGGTCCTGGGATCGAGGCCCACATCAGGCTCCCTGCTCGGCGGGAAGCCTGCTTCTCCCTCTCCCACTCCCCCTGCTTGTGCTCCCTCTCTTGCTGCGTCTCTCTCTGTCAAATAAATAAAATCTTAATAAACAAACAAACAAACAAACAAATAAATAAATAAATATGGAAGTTCTCATATTTTTTCCCTGCATCTCAATGGATCTGCTATGCACTCTTTTTGGGGTAAGCCCTTCTTCAGAGACCACTAAGATAAACATTATTCCTATTATACTATAGTGCAAGGATTATTAATAACCTGCAGTAGTACTGCTCTAGTCATCTAATGTTGTTGAGAAATGAGCATTCAACATAGTTTACTTACTATGTAATGGAAGTTTAACCCATTATAGGTAGGAAGGGAATCTGGCCAGCTGCCAAGTTGTTCACTGAATGCCCACCACATGCTAAATACCATGGCACATCCTTTGTGTCCACGATCTCATTTAATTCTGAAAACAATCCTGTGAAGGATGTACTGTTAGGCCCATCTTACAAATAAGAAAACAAATTTTCAGAAAATTAAGATGTTCATGATAGTCACAGTCTAGGCAGCATAGTCTAGACCTAGGATTGGAATCCACGTTTGCCTATAGTCTTCCTAATATACCCAATCACAGCAACATTTTTAAAATTTGTTTTCTTCTTTAATCTAAAAATCCATGTTAAAATGATCAAACATTTCCTTTTCTTTTTAAACTCATAGGCTGAATCTCTCTTGGCATCATCTTTACTCTGGCCCTCTGGCCTGTGCTGTGACAGTCTACACAGGCATAGAGATCAGGATAGGAGCCCTGGTTCAGACACTGATCCCTGAGTATGTAAGTACCCTGATACCTTTTTCACTGATGAAAGTTCATGTTGTCAACTCACTTTTACATCATCTGCCCCATTGTTTGATAAGTAAAATAAGTGTATGCAGATGCAACACCTCTTTTTCACAAAATTAATTTCTGAATCAAAAATTAAAGCAGAAAAAAACTAAGTAGATAATCTTACCTTCTTATTTTGGGTTAGGAAATTTCTTTTTTAATTATTAACATATAATGTATTATTTGTTTCAGGGGTACAGGTCTGTGATTCATTAGTCTTACACAACACACAGTGGTCACCACAACACATACCCTCCCCAATATTACCTTCTTGAAAATTATATTGCTGTAACTTTTCTAATCAATATCTATTGAGCTTTGAGCACCAGTTAAAATGGATTATGGTATTTTGTCTACCTAATATAATAAAAAATTATAATTTCCTTTTTAGCTTTCATTCTTTCCTCTAGGCCACTTATCCAAGATATGATGATGGAACACTTTACCATGTTGACTGCCATATGTTTTTGGTTGAGGAGTAAGTAGATGGGCACAAAAATACAGATAAGAATAGACTCCTATTTCAGGACACTTGGTTGTGTCTTGAGAAAGGAGGATCACAGTGGCAACTAAGTGAGACCACTTAATGGATGGTAACCAGCATAAGGTCTCACCTTTCTCTGTTAGGGCAGCACAACCCAGCTGTGCCAGTCAATCTTTCAATAAATAAATTTGGCATTCTCAACAGAGGATGGATTCTGTAACACAGCTTAGGTCTACTGTTAGGAATATGTTTTAGACAGAACATCCAGTTGGAAACTTCAAATCTTTCTTTGCAATTTTGTATTATGGCTGGCCTTAATACTATAAGGAACTACAAGGAATCTCTTTCATACTGGAAGATATACCTCTAGAATAGTGCTATAAGGAATACAGTAATACTCCAGAAAGCTACTGATGGTGATATGACCTGGCTTGATCTTTCCTTGCTGAGTTGTGCTAGGGTAATGTGTGCATAGTATAACACAACATTTGGATGCTAAGAGACAGCTAAATCTGAATGATTGTTATTTTTTTTGACTCCCCTTTTTCCCTTATTCTCTGCAACGTCAGTAAATTATGGCCTGCAAGTGAAATCCAGCTGACACTCTGGTTTTGTATGGTGCAAAGCTAAGGTTTTTACATTTTTAAAGGACTGGAACAACAACAACAAAATTGTGCCACAGAGATTTATATGGCCCACAAAGCCTGAAATATTTACTGTTTGGTTACTTGCAGAAAAAGTCTATCAACTCATGCCCTAGAAAACAGTATAGAGTTTTCCTTCTACTTCTACCTTCTGCCTTTCACAATCTGTATCCTCTGCTTTTAAGAGGGCTTATTGCTTAATAGTCTTCTAAGATTTGTTTCCATTGCTAATCCCTGTCATTTTATTGACTTCTACTCAATTCTTCTTGTCTTTCCAACATCACTTGCCCTCCATTTCCTTTCCCTATTGTGTTCTCCTGCAATTCTTGACTTCAATATAGAGGAGCTTGGCATTTAATAACTGATACAAAAAAAAAATGTGTCTTGCTTGGTAACTAATTATGAAGCATTATATATGTAATCTTCAGTATTCATCTTAATTTTTGTTACTTCTTCAGGTCAAAAAAACCAACAAAAGAAAGCTTAAAAACATTTCCCCTCATTTCATGCCCTCCTTTTTATCTAGCTACTTTCCCTCACTCCTTTGTTAAAAATTTCATTCTTTTTCTCTTTAACTTTCATGACCCTAAGCAGTTCTAGTCCACTCACTTGTTACTGATTATCTCACCTCCAGGCAATTGAAGCAAAACTCAATTTCTTTTCTGCTTGAGGTTTTTTGTTTGTTTGAAATGTCAAATGTAGTCATATATATATATATATATATATATATATATATATATATATATACCTTAAAGTTTTCTAAATTACGTTTCACTTTTTAAAGATGAATTGAAGCTATAGAGGAGTGAACTGGACTTTATCCAACATGGGTTTCAGATAGGCGGCTTGGTAACTACCAATGATCAACACAAAAAAGAGGTATCAAAACAGTTGCCCATTTTCACCTCATTATATACATGAACGTGATGAAATGCACTTAACTTTTTTTCTCATCTTACAGCATGAGACCCCTTACAACACCACATAATTTACAGACCTATGAGGAGATAAGTATGACTATAAGAAGGTCTTCAATTCCTCTCTGATATTTTCACCAAGTCATCTTCACATTCTAAATATTTCCTATTAAAATCTTCAGTGGTATGTATTTTGACTTTTTTTTAAATTTACTTTCAAAAAATATGTGTGCTTTTTTTCAGTCCTTTCTATTATCACAATGTGTATAAATGATAGGACAATGTAGTCCTAAAACGTCCAACACCCTAAGCATTATGAAAAAAAAGTATGTTATGCAATGTTCTAACATCTACTTAATCCATAAAGACAAAGAAGAGTTCTCTCATTATTTGATGTAATATAGGATATATTCTGGTTATTCAAGAACAAGAACTTCAAACCTGAATGGCAACAACATTTCTATGTAATGAGTCTGTTTACACACACCAAATTTAAATGTCTTTTTTTTTTTTTACTGGTATCTTTCGTAGATTAAATCAAACCCTAAGGATGTAATCAAATTAAGAGGATTAGTACTCATTAATAAGCTGGCAGTAATATTTCATCAAAAGTTTGCTAAGTCTCTCTCTGCTAAACCAATAGATAAAAGCAGGCAGTGCATAAAAGTGTCTGTCTACTGCATTAAAATATGACGAAAATAATATTTCTTAACATTGCCAAAGAACCATCTATTTCTGGAGATCATACCAGTTCCCATTGCATAGGCCAGTAAGGGTCATTAAACACCAATGGGTCTCTGAGTCCTTCTTCAGAGTCAATGACATTGTAGACTTCACTCGGGATCTCATTTTCCTCTACACAAGGTCTGCAGGGCAAAGATGGCAAATGAACTATGAAAAACATAATCACTGCTTTTACTGTTGCTTTTTTTGTCATAAAAATTCCATTTATTTAAATTCCATTAAAAAGCACATTTGGCTGCCGAGAGCATAAATACACACTTTTATTATACTTAGCATTTTTCACTTTCAAAAAAAAATTCTGACATTTGTTTAGATAAAAATGTTAAAATATTTTTAAACTACCTGTTTTAGCTAACCACTTTCTATGCATTTGTTGCATACAATAAATGCTGGAAAAATGAATGATTTGAAATGCAATTCAAAAGCTCTGTATGTATTTCCCATTAGAAGTTATCAGCTTACACTGATCATTATCCTTACCATGTCATGTGCCTGCCACTTTGACTTTTCCCAAAATACATCTCTTAGGAGAGTGATTTAAATTACTGGAGCTGTAGTAAATAACACTGTTTTTAAAACTCAGTTTTCTAATTGCTCTGATGTATTTAATAAATCATTAACCGAGCAAGTGACAGTGCTAGAAATTCAGGCAGGCCTTTAACACAATGTTCTCCTAAAGACAAAACTGTAACTCAGTCATTCATACCTGCCTGTGCACCTTGGAGGATTCCCAAAACCAAATATTGGGGGAAATAATCAAGCAATAACATTGACAGCAACTCTATCATAGAAATAAATTTCAGTTTAGTAAAATGATAGAAGAAATTAAGCTCTCATATATTAGAGTCATTCTTATTTATAAACATATACAAGATTAAACTACTATAAATTTATTAAGAATAGGAATTACATCTAATTTCGAGAAAGTCCCAGACTGTGCACATAGGGTGTTTGGGAATTATCTGCCAATTTTTTTTTTTTTTTTTTTTAAAGATTTATTTATTTATTTATTTGAGACAGAGAGAATGAGAGAGACAGAGAGCACATGAGAGGGGGGAGGGTCAGAGGGAGAAGCAGGCTCCCTGCTGAGCAGGGAGCCCCATGCGGGACTCGATCCCGGGACTCCAGGATCATGACCTGAGCCGAAGGCAGTCGCTTAACCAACTGAGCCACCCAGGCGCCCCTATCTGCCAATTTTTAACAGCTTATCAAAATGGAATAGCTGAGTATCAACATTTATATAAGAAGATATATCCAGAAATGTTGTCTATGTCATTTGCAAACAGTGAAAAATGAAACAACTTAAATGTCTTCAAGTATAAAATTGTTTTTAAAATCATGTTATATTCACACAATGAAATACTATTTTACCTACAAGTGTCAATTGGATCCCTTTGGATCAATCTCAAAAATTATAAGGAGCGGGGCACCTGGGTGGTTCAGTCGTTAAGCATCTGCCTTCGGCTCAGGTCATGATCCCAGGGTCCTGGAATCGAGCCCCACATCGGGCTCCCTGCTCAGCGGGAAGCCTGCCTCTCCCTCTCCCACTCCCCCTGCTTGTGTTCCCTCTCTCGCTGTGTCTCTCTCTGTCAAATAAATAAATAAAATCTTTAAAAAAAAAATTATAAGGAGAAGGCAGAAGGCTATGTACGTTTTGTTATCATTTATATAAAGTTTAAGTCATCCCAAAATAACTTTATAAATTATTTTAAAATGATATATATAAAGTATATGAATCTAAGCATACAAAGAAGACTCCTCTGAAGAAGGTGAAGAGGGGAATAGTTTTAGGAAGGGTACACAGAGGAATTAAAGTCTAGTGATTTATTCCTTTAAAAAACCTGGAGCCATTATGACAAAATGATAAAGTCAACAAAATAGAGATGTTGTGTACATATTACACATTATATCGGTGTGTATATTTATATGTATATTTGGAATATGTTATCATGACAAGACACACATACACAAACAAAACTAGTACAGCCTAGCTGTTACATCAGTGAGCCAAAGACGGCTTCTGTACATTGGCCCTATGTTGTTTACTTCACAGCAAGCTGGGACCTACTAGCTCCAAAGCCCACTGGCACCAACAAAACTCAAATTTTTACACATCCACTTCTTATAAATATAGTCCAAATAAGCAGAATTTTAGCCATTTACAGCCTTCCTGCCTTGCATAATGCACAAAACTGTACCCAATATCTGAGAGCCATAGGTAAGGTAAACTCTGTGGCTATAAAAGGTTGCAAGTTTCTGCTGCCCTTCAGAGCTCTCTGACCCAGAGACGCCATTATGCTGCTGAGTAAAATCATCTAGACTCATAACACCCTCTTTAACCCTCTTTCCCAGGACTTCCGTTTGCCCTCTTCCCCTTCTGGGGAGTAGCCCTCATCAGTTACCTCTGGAAGGTCTCCTGCCGTGAGGGACTTTCCCCATGCAAACCTGCCAAAGCACTGCCCCGATAAAACTCGTTGTGTACTGCTGCCACCTCATGGTCATATCTGTTTCCTTGATCAGCCCCCAAATCCCTCAATATCAATACCGGTAAAAAGAAGTGGGAAAGACAGCAGAATGGGGTCAGAAGACCTGACTTCTAGATTGTGCACCCACGTTGGCTCTTTCAGTGATCAGAAGGGTTCAAATGCATTAATTTAGCTAAACATTTCCAGACTTTTGTCAAGAAGAGGATCGTTATTTCTCCAGGAATGGCTGTTAGCTGTGTTTTCAGAAAAATAAATTCAGACACATTTGGGTGGCCACTTAAAGTACTGTTATATCGTCCAAGAAGAATGTAGCATGGTGTTCACAGTTGGGACCCTCCCAGCCTGCCCTACTTGCACATTGAAGCCCTCCTTCCTCTACCACTGCAATGACCACAGTTCCTATCAACTATCAAAGGACAGTATTTGAAACTTACGAAATAAAAAGTTTAAGTAGGAGAGAAAAGGAAGTTCTATTAAATGTAAGAATTTAATTTTAAAATACCAAAGCAGTGACAACGAAAGTGGAATAAAAGTAATCATAAAGCAATAAGGTAATACAAATTATTAAAACAACTTATGAAAATGAGGAATTAAAAGTACTTGGGCATAGAAAAATATTTATTATAATCTCATTGTTTATTTCTTCATATATTCATATAGGCATGAGTATTTATGGAAGAATACTTAAGAAAATGTAAAAATGAGAGATCAAGAACATTTCCTTATGACCCTCTGTACCATCTGATTTTTTTTTTACCAAGTTCCTGCACATTTACATTTAAAAAAACTTTTTAAGACAAAACAAATATCAAAATTTGGGAGTTAGAAGTTTTAATAAAATTTCTATTTTTTTAAATATTTCTATTCAATCTAAGGTCAGCAAGCTATACTTGCCCCAATGTCACAAATTTTGACCTTTGCTCTATATTCTCAAAATTCTACTATATATCATTGTAATTCAGAGATGTAAGAATCTGATATCTTGAGACAACAGCAAGTAAGAATTGAATAGGTTACTTCATTCTAAGATTTGACATAAATTAACATTATAATCAATTGAATCTGAAAAGCACCTCATTTTGTCTAACTCAGAATAAAGGGATTAATTTTTCAGACAATTATATTTCGATGTAAACAGTTATATCTTCATTTTTATATCCCATTCAGCTGTTTTCTCAAGACTAAATTGAGAGAATATCTAAATATTTTGTTAATCTAAACTGGTTAGCCTTTCAAAATATTTTTATTTATACTTACATTTTAGCACATTTGCTAAATTGCAACATTTCATATTCCTCTCTATTACTGGCTCCTGAACACACCGATCTGTACCAAGTCTATATGGGTGACACAGATGCAGTGACCAACAGGTGCCTTCCTCATCTTGCATATCCCTGAAGAGCACTTGTTGTCTTCAAAATGATTTAAGTGACCTAGGCTTAAAACATCCCATTGCAACAATCATGATTCCTATAACTGAAGAAAATTACGTGAAAGCTACATCTTCTCTGTTGGATTCAAATTCACAGGAACACATAGCTGAGATTCAGAGCCCTAAATACGATGTCATATAGGAAAATGCCAAGGTGGCTCTGAATGATGATGATTTCCTTTCAATTTCTGAAAATAGTAATATTAGCCATTGCATCATTATTTATTATCCTTCTGCTAGATGTTCTATAGAAAAGCTGTATTTTGGAGAGTAGTAAATTGATTCTACCAGCTTTATTTAATTGTGCATCTGTATACACATACATACACATACAACTATTTAACAATGAAATGAAGAATTAAAAAATTAGAAATAACTTAGCATATATACTCTTTGTATTTCCTAACAAGTTTCTTTTACTTTTTTTTTTAGAAAAGCAAATGTAACAGATTAAAAAAAAAAAAAAATTGGCCCAGGGACTATCTTTGAGACAGCCATGGGGAATACACTGCTATAGAGAATGAAGTCGCAGTCATGATACAGTTAGAAGTTTGGGAGCCTCGCCAAGAACAAGTTGGTAAGGCCTGCAGACTAACCTCAGTTCGTGCAGTTTTCAGGCATATAATAGCTGCATGGTTAGAAGCCACTAACTCACCTGAACCCTATTCCCAGTTTTCCCTCTATGTCTTCTAAACCTCACAGCATGGTTTAGAAAATGTGTTATCTTTGAAGAGACACCAACTTACTAACTATCCACCTGACAGTATACACAGCTTTGCATCCAAGCAGGAGAAGCTTCTATAGGAAATTGTTAAGACTTTTAAAAACTTAAGGCAATTATGCAAAATAGTCTCCACTGTGGAAAGAAAATAAAAATCATCTGAAATAATAAATCTTTTTATTCTTTCTTATTACTACATACTACAAAAACACACAAACAACAACAACAAAAAACTTGTGTATTCCTTTAAAAATTTGCAAATCCATTACTAGTCCAGGGGTCAACAAACTTTCTGTAAAGGAACAGACTGTAAATAATTTAGACTTTGTGGGCCTTCGTGGTCTCTGTTACAACTCTTCAACTCTGCCATAGTAGCAAGAAAGCAGCTACAGACAATGCATTAACAAATGGCCTGAATTCCAGTAAAATTTTATTTACAAAATGAGATGCAGGCAGAATTTGGCCTTTGGCCTTTGGCCCATGGTTCTGAATCCCAGTGCTGGTCTATAGCATGCTTTTACCAATCATACAGTTTATAACTATTGAAATGAACATCTATAAATAAGTATAAAGGAAAAATGTATCCACTCCGTACTGAGGTATATGTGCAATTCACTCTTTAACTAGGGCACTAAATTCCAGAGAAAAGTGAAAAATGACAAGAATTAAATAAATACACTTCTTTCTAGTACAGTTTTCCCCTGCTATCCGAAAGTAGAGCGTTCCTATGAAACCTTTCCTAAGCTGAAATGACATAATGAGAAGAAGCAATTACCATTAATTTATACAGAAAAAATTTTGAGCATTCCCAGACCCCCCTCAAAAAAAAATAACCTCTCTTAGGCTTTCCTTAGGACATGTCTTGCTAACGGATGCACAAAATAAATCAAGATAAAGCATAGAAGCTCACAGACACCCTTCAAAGCTATGGCGGCTTGATGCTGAGATGCTGAGTGTAGTTCCAGGGGAAGGAGATAGGTGGCGCCACTCTTGTTACTTGAGTTGCGCCCTGCCTCCGTAAGGGTTCACTGCCAAACAAACGCTAAACACTATTCACTCTTTGCCCCTTATTGTCAAAGCAAAAATCCTCTTTGGATTTCTTTCAGTTAGTGAAAACAGGTACTAATGTAGGTTTTTTTTTTTTTTTTTTGTAAAAGCAAAGCTGAGTAATACAAACTTTCGAAAAGCTGTAGATAACTGTACTTCCATTTTGGGTCTTTGTATTTAGCTTTTCGTCTGGCTTTTTGTTGTGTTATTTTTTTGTTTTTAATGATTATGATCATGACCCGAGCCGAAATCAAGAGTCCGACGCTTAACCAACTGGTTAAGTCACCCAGGAGTCCCATGTTGTTTTAAAAATAGGAACTGATCATACTACTTGAGAGAAGGGAAACCAGCATTTCAAAGGGCAGCGTGCTGACAGTTGAGTTCTCTGCTAGATGAACTGGACATTGACTTATCACAAGAAAACAAATGAATGTTTTCAGTGAATACTCTATAAAGTGTGCTTTTACTGAAAGATCAGCAAATAAATATAAAATGTACTTCTTCCAAAATTTAAGATTCAAAGTAAAAGCTTTCTAGAAGAGATTTCTAGAATTCATCAGATATTGGCTTAACTCCACAGCACAGCGTTTCTTTAATTACCATCCCATAAAGCATTCTGACAGCCCAAATGCAATGCTTAGTAAGCATTTTACCTCCAGACAGCTTGAAGATGTATGGTAGCACTAAAATTATAATACTCACCAGGACTTGTTCTGTCATCCAACTTTGGGAATGGAGCATACTTGTCTCTATAATGAGCTGTCTGATGTTCTATCCAGTTTACCTGTGGCAAACAGGAGTAAACATAACTACCTAAACATTGGCATATTAGTGAGATGCAAACAACATATTCTTCTTTTAAGCAAGGATAAGTCATCATACATAATTTACTCACACTTACACTTTGATGCAAAATAGAATGCATTTAAAATTTTTCAGCATAAATTAAAATTTACTCTAGGGCAATAACTTGTCACAATTTTCTCATAATTTTGAGATCTGACTAATGTACTGATTAAAATCTATAGAGACAGAAATGCACCATCATTTGTCCATTGTAGGCACACAGAATGATTTAGTGCTTTAAACTTTGTTCCAGGACGCACATGTCCTTCACAGACTAAGCTTGCTTTATTAGATGTTAAGGTATTAAGTTGTATGGTTGAAGTTTTAGCAATATATACAAACTAGTAAAATAAAAAGTACTTACTAATTAAATAATGTAAGATATTGCTGTATTTGTTTATGCTTACGAAAACTAGGGTGAAATAAGATCACATAAATTATTAGCTTTGTTAAAATCTACAAAAAGTCTTTTTAACAATCAGTTTTATTATGCAATAATAAGAAAGAATTTTCACTACTAAAAGTTAACAATCTTAGACAACTAATAGAGTTTATTTTTGGTAGCCATAAATAAAGAAAATGTAGGATCCACAAGAATAAAAAGGCTTGTACAAAAACTTTATATAGTTTTAAAAAAAGAAAAATGCAACAAGGAACCTTTTTTTAAATGAAAAATTTCTTTCTGAATGTTTTTACTTATCAATTAGAAACACTTCTTTTTAACCATTAAACATTTGTCATACACAGACTGTACAACGTCTTTATTTTTTTTGTTTTAATTTTATTTTATTATGTTATGTTAGTCACCATACAATACATCATCAGTTTTCGACGCAGTGATCCATGATTCATTGTTTTCGTACAACACCCAGTGCTCCATGCAGTACGTGCCCTCTTTAATACTCATCACCGGGCTAACCCATCCCCCATGCCCCTCCCCTCTAAAATCTTCAGTTTGTTTCTCAGAATCCATAGTCTCTCATGGTTCATCTCTCCTTCCTATTTCCCCCTCTTCCTTTAAAAAAGACTTTCAGCTAAAAAAAAATGGCTGAATTGGTTTCTGGGTCTCTATTATAATAGGTCTCAGTAAAGACTCATTAAAATACTGTGTACTACACAGTATATACCAGTATACCAATGTTGTTTAGCATTGGTTCCATCTAACAGCCTAGTAAATACCATATCACAGCCAGACTTTCTGGCAATTAGAATGAGCTTTGTCAACAAAATCAAATTTTACCAATCTTTGCAATGATCAAATAACTTACGGATTTGAAAATATGGCACATCCAAGCAAACAGAAGGCTTTCATAATATAAGGATTTCTTTGCCCTATAAATCCATTAAATGGTCTGCCTGACTGTATTAATGCCATTGTGAATGAATGGAACCAGGTTCCATTTTAATATATACATATATTCCTTATATATATTATATATATTCCATATATACATATGGAATTATAAACCACTAGATTATGAATTCTTCTGATATTCTAAAATGTTTTTACTTATTATATTTATAAATACATTATTAATATATATACATATACTACAAATACATATATGATACTATATAAGTATAGTGGCAAAATTATAGTTCTAAAAATATTTAGTAAAACATATAATGCATACATATATATATATACTGTATATATCTATTGTGTATATATGTAATATATAAATATAAAACACTATAGCACTAAAAATATTTAATATATATACGTGCGTATACACTGTATATTATATATTGATATATGTGTATATATAATATGCGGTATATGTATATAATATGTACTATTAATATGTATATACACCATATACGAATACACACAGACACATTTAGATAGTCTGAGCAATAGTTAGAAATTAAGTTCCTTAGTTTTATAACTGGTTTATAATTCTTTCACTGATACTTTTTTATATTCCATCAGTTTTCTTTGTAAAGTTAATCCAGAGGCACATAACATGTAGGATATCTTTTCTAATGCCTTTAACACATATTTGGCAGCAGCAGGGTAGTAGGGAAGCTGTCCTCAAAAAATCACTGAGTCACAAATAGACATGAGCGATCTTCCACTCTGATCCTGCACTAATCACTCAGGGAGTAGAGGCGGTCTCATCGCAGCAAGCATTCACACACACATCCTATATACCAAAGCTTTGCTGCTGGACAGGGGTCTCCTAGTCCCTCAAAACATACATTTGGTTGTGCTTTCCTCAGAATAGCAACAGTGATAACACTCCATCTTCTAATTTTTCACACATTGTATCCTAATCACCTCTCCCTGCTCACAGCAAGCTGCTTTAAGACTGGAGTGAAGCTTGTGAACACACAACAGAGAGATCAAAGGGTTTGCAGCATTAAAATGCAAGAGTGTGTGTGTGTGTGTGTGTGTGTAGGGGCGTGTGTGTATGGTGTGTTTTAGAACTTCAGAGGGGTTTATTAAGTATCAGGCCTAATCAATTTTTTTAGATACTTTAAGACAATCAAAATGATTAGAACTTTTATTTGTTTGCTTATTTATCTTAATGCAGAATTTTGTTTTTACTGGATGAACATGGATTTAAGAGCATTTAAAGGTTAAAACTAAGCTTAGTGATTTTTCAGTCCAATTCCTTTTGAAGATGAACAAACTGGGACCCAGGAGGGTCTGAGCCCCTCTACCACTTTAGCACAGCACCCACAGTGGGCACAGCAGGTTCTAGCCCACCTCTGGTGGGCCACCGGGTTTAATGTCCTGAGAAACGGCACATCACTGGCTGACAATGTAATTTTTAAGCAAAAATCATCAGGGAAACTCATAGTAAGAAAAGTGCTTTGTCCTTTCAGGTGCAATAAGCCTAAAAACCTTACATTTCACTATCTATAACCCAAGCTAAAGAGTGTAAGCTATTTAATGGTAGGAAAAAAAGAAACTTTATTCCTCTATTTGGTAGAAATGTAAAAATGATTTCAAAATTTGGATTCCTAAAACTCCCAGAAGTCTAATAAAATGTTTCTCTTATTTTCGGAGACTATAAATGAAAGGCCCAACAAGTACCAGTGTCACTTTTTCAGATCTTCAGATTATTTAGAAAAAGGAGAAAATATATATGTTGCTAGTTAAAAACTGTCACAATTAGTTTAAAATTAAATTCCTTTCATTTTATTGTATACACAGCATAGTGTCTCAACACATAGTGGTTAATCAAATAATATTTTTAAATTGGTAAATATAAGAATAGAGATGAATTGAACACTGGATAGTTAGGAGAGAAAAAAGAAACTTTATTCCTCTATTTGGCTGGGATTCCTAAAGAGGAGAGACCCTGCATGGTATACATAGTCTAGCAATCCCAATGCTTTTCTGAATGAAGCATGTAACAGTAGCCCACCCTCTCTGGCACCAGCATCTCACCCTACTAACCCTAACATGATGATGACCTCATGCAAGAACAACCTCAAATACTTTGAAACACGCCAGAGCATACCACTCCCCTCTTTAATTCAATATCTTTTTAACAAGCAAGAGAGTATGATTCCAAAGAACCAAATTTGTTTTGCTTCTGCTTCACTAATCACCAAAGCTATCTCTTCTCTCAACTCTTCCTCTATTTCTAGTGATTCTAAATCAACCAAATAAATATTGTAATTTAGGATTTTCATGTAAAAAATCAGAAGTCCTTACACAAGTGCAAGATTGAATACCAGCATTTTTTCATGCAACCATGTGAAATTATTGTTAAAAGCACTTATAAACTTCTTGCCATTGTATGTCTCCACACAAATAGGATGAACATAATTAAACAAAGTCTCTACATGCATGATATTGCAGGATACAATTAAATCAGATGAAGGGCAAATTTTTAGATAATTTCTTTAGAAATGTCCCCTTTTCTTATGTTCTGGTTGTGTATTTTCTATTTTCATTTTGCCTCCAATACTCTGTATTTGATAGAAAATGAAAGGGAGACAGGCATAATAAAACTCCCCCTCATTTGTAGCTCTATTATGAGTATTCAATTTGGTTGTAATATTCATTTTTAGAAATGTAAAAATGATTTCAAAATTTGGATTCCTAAAACTCCCAGAAGTCTAATAAAATGTTTCTCTTATTTTCGGAGACTATAAATGAAAGGCCCAACAAGTACCAGTGTCACTTTTTCAGATCTTTAGATTATTTAGGAAAAGGAGAAAATATTTATGTTGCTAGTTAAAAACTGTCACAATTAGTTTAAAATTAAATTCCTTTCATTTGTTCTCTAAAAAATAACATAAAGTATAATGTTGAAAAAACAAAACACTTAGACAAAGGCAAAAAATCATAGACTATATCCAGAGTCTACTTTACATGATGCACACAATGTCCACAAATGCTGAGTCTTTTTTGAAAAGTATGTTTTTCTTTCATATAAAGATAAAAAGAAAAGCTTTTAGGTCATGGGCTATGAGGGGAAGAGATAATATCTCTTGTGCTTTGATGTTACAAGTAGCTCTTCATTACAGAAGACTTCTCATAGTATAATAAAGGTCCTGGTAAATTGAGCCTGAATATTTAATAACCAGCTTCAACATGGAAGCTTTGTGACTTTCCTGTCCTTGGCACAGTAGAGCAAACATATATGTATTATGAACAAATAGCAAAGTTTTGTTATTTTAGTGTAGAGACTTTAGTATTTAAAGATATACTGTCACTAAAAGGGAAAGCATGATTTCCACATTCCCTAGGAAGCCTCCTGTTTAGAAATATTTCTAAGATACCAACTGACAAGAAATTAGGATAAAATGAACCATTTACAGTTAAATGCTACATATAAAATTGGTTTCAAACTTCTATGCATTATCTGTAACAAAAAATATAGCGTATTGAAAATATTCATAACTTTGATGTGTTGCTCTATGTTAGTTTTGAAATTAAAGGTAAATCTAAATGAAGTTTGAAAAATATTTTAATTGCATGTTAAGTTGCCTGAGTTTTAAACTTTGGCATTCTAGACATGACAATTATATCCAGAAAAATATGTGTCAAGTCTCTTTTAGGAAAATAAAACTTTTTGATAAAATGTATGCATGAAAAATTCAAGAACCAATAGAAATATAAATGAGAGATTTTAAATTCACACAAGATATAACACCCACAAATCATCACTGGCAAACTCCTATTGTAACTTTTTTCTGTGCATAGATAGATATGGGCATATATAGATACAGGTATAGATAAATTGGGCATATGTAGATACGGGAATACCTAGGTCAGGCATATATAGATATGGGCATATACAGATAAACTCTGCATCCTAACTCAGCATTAAAAGTCCTGTTATTATGCACAGTACCATGTGACTTGTTCTTTTTCTGACTCCGAAAAATGTCATAAACATCTTTCCAAGTAAAAAAAAAAATATTTTTATCATTTGATAGAGCATTCACTTGTACTAAGACTTGTTTTTGTAATTTCTTGATAATAGACATATAGTGATCATCTTTTTATAGCACACAGTAAAATATTGTTTATCTATCAATTGATTTATATCTCATCTCTTTACAAAAAGAATGTACTGTGCCTTATAGTAAACGTAAGTAGAAAAATAAAATGTGATATAATAAGAAACAAAAACAAAAACAGAAACCAACAAATAAAAACAAGAGAAAAATATAAAACTCTCCTAGTAAATGAAGTCTTGAATGAAAGTCTTACTTCAGGCTCTCAAAATTTATCATTAAAATTTTATGAAAAAACAGAAAAACGCAAAATGAAAATAAGTACTAAAAACAAGAATCAACACCCATTGCCGGAGTCTAAAAAGAATCTCCACTAACTTCAAAACTAACTGAATTAGACTTAGAAGGACAATGAAAAGACAATGGCTCACAAATATTGCCACACGTGACACAAGACCCTGAGCAGATATTCTGACCATAAAGAAAACATCACATTAGTTTTTGTAATAGAATATCTCTGCAAAAACATACAGCAAACTGGTGCAGCTTTCTTGCTAGGTCAAGTGGAGAACTCTGGGAATTCAGGAAGAGGGGACTTTACATTCTTGTCTTTTCATGTCCTTTGTATTTCTACTACAAAGATTTATTTCTTGTGAAAAATTAGTTATAATGTCTAAAAATTATTAAGTACAATGCAGGAAAATTCAGGTTACAAAACTATAAATAAATTATTATCCCAAATTTAAGGGAAAACAACCATACATGTACTTGAATGACTGGGTAATAGGTAGGATTATTGTAATTTATTTTCTTCTTTCTCCTTCCTAGATTTTCCTCCATTGTTCTACCATGAACATATTGCTGTTGTATAAGAAGAAAAGCTCATACTTAGAAACAACTACAACTAAAATTAGTACAACAGGAAAAAGAACACTAAATGTAAAATCTTGGTGAGTAAATCAAAATTCCATTCAAAGCAAGATTTATAAACTATAATTCATTTCATTAAAAGAGAAGGAACACAAGTAAATTAAGTCCACTTGAAAAGTTATCCAGGTAATTTTTAAAAACAAATGGAAAATAAAATCTATATTTTGTAAAAAAAAATCTATATTTTGTAAAAAAAAATCTATATTTTGTAAAAAAATCTATATCTTGTAAAAAAAATAAAAAATAAAAATAAAAATAAATGGAAAACAAGAAAAAAGAAATAATATACAAAAAGAAATTTTTAAAAACAACAGACATTTTAAAAAAAGTTTACGGTCTGTTTTAAAACATGGCAAAAATCCTTAACATATATAAAGAAAAGAAAAATCAAAACTAGAAAGAAGAAATATACAAAGAAAATTAAGTCTCTGCTAATGGATTTTTTAATTATCTCTCTCCAACTCCCCCCTATCCAGTCCACCCACACCGGTCTCCTTACTCTTTCTCATTCATGCCAACCACCCACTTGATTTCACACTTGATATGTCCCTGCCTAACATTCTTTCCCCAGACATCAGTATAACTCACTCTCTCAAGAACTTTAGATCTTCAGTGTCACTTTTGAGCAGGTCTTCCCTGACCTCTCTACCTCCCTATTTAAGATACACACAAACACACATACACACATTTTCATATAGGTAAAAAGGAAAGATAATATATTTGGTATGTAGATTTTTTTAATCTGTGAGATTTTTAAAAAAGATTTTACTTATTTATTTTAGAAACAGAGAGCACAGGGGTGCCTGGGTGGCTCAGTCCTTAAGCGACTGCCTTCGGCTCAGGTCCTGATGCCGGATTAAGCCCCGCATCGGGCTCCCTGCTCCACGGGAAGCCTGCTTCTCCCTCTCCCACTCCCCCTGTTTGTGTTCCCTCTCTCGCTGTGTCTCTCTCTGTCAAATAAATAAAATCTAAAAAAAAAGAAAGAAAGAAAGAAAGAAAAGAAACAGAGAGCACAGGAGTGAGCAAGCAAGCGGGGGGAGAGGTAAAGGGGGAAGGAGAGGGCCAAGCTGACTCCATGCTGAGCACAGAGCCCCATGTGGGGCTGGATCCCATGACTCTGAGATCATGACCCGAGCTAAAACCAAGAGTCTGATGCTCAACCAACTGAGCTACCCAGGCACCCCTAGTCTGTGAGATTTTTAAAGGTGAGTTTATCATGTAAATATACTTTCATAGATGTTCTTTTCCATAATAATATATAATACAAATCTTTAGAAGTCACTAAACATTTTTAGAAAATACCAATTTTTAATAACTGTGGCATTCAGTAGATGAATACAGCATAACACATTTAAAAATTAAGAAATTTTGACTTTTATTAGGTATATATTTTTTATTGAAATTAAATCTAAAAGAAGCATTTTTATTAATTTATTAAAAATTTAGTGATTACCTATAACGAACTAGAAACAGTGCTTCAGAATAGGGGGCAGAGACAAGAATGAACATATAGTCCCTGTCTCCAAAAGCTTACAATATATGTAGAGTAAGAGACAGCAAATATGCAGATAATAATAAAAAACCCACTTAATCATAACTGTGATACAGTGTACATGGGAGGGACTAGGTGGGACTATAAACCACTACTGGATATTGAAGCAAAATCATGCTGAGTAAGAGATATTTCCACTGAGACCTGAAGGAGGCCCAACAAAGGAGAGTGTTCTAGACAAAGGATTTGTCTATCAAGCATCTATGTGTACTACATAAAATCTTCCTGCGAATCTCTATTTCCTTAGGATAAATAACTAGACATTAAATCATCAGACCAATGGGCATCACCACTTTTACAGTTTTTGATGCATACAATCTAATTTCCCATTACTGATTTGTTTCAAGGTATAATCCCACCAGCAAGTAAGCAAGTATCTATTTTACTATTTTCTCACCAACACTGGGTATTGTGTTTTGACCTTGATTTTAAATTACACTGAGATAATATAATTATTATTGAAAAATAATAAAATATGTCTCAATATAAAAAATTATTAACAAGCTTAGAGCTCCCAAGTTTTCACCATCTAGAAATTACTATTTTGAACTTTTTTGTATTTTCAAGATATTCTCCTATTTACATATTCATTAAAAGGTATCATTATCCGTGTATTATGGTTGTCTTCCACTTAATATGAAAATTTTCTAGAATAATAACTGTGTATCTACATTATCAACTTCATATGCTGAACAGAAGCCTATAGTAAGATTAACCCATCCCATATTGCTAATCTTTCCTCAGTTTCACTATTATATGTCTAAGTGTAGACCTTTTAAAATTTATCTATCTTGCTTTTGGCTTCTTGAGGTACTTAAATCAATGGATCAATGTGTTTCAGCAGTTTTTAGAAATTTTCAGCCATTGTTGATTCAAAAATGTCTTTGCAATTGCTGGGTTGTATGGTAGCTCTATTTTCAACTTTTGGAGGAACCTCCATACTGTTTTCCAGAGTGGCTGCACCAGCTTGCATTCCCACCAACAGTGTAGGAGGGTTCCCCTTTCTCCCCATCCCACCAACATCTGTCGTTTCCTGACTTGTTAATTTTAGCCATTCTGACTGGTGTGAGGCGGTATCTCATTGAGGTTATGATTTGGATTTCCCTGATGCCAAGCGATGTTGAGCAATTTTTCATGTGTCTGTGGCCATTTGGATGTCTTCTTTGGAAAAATATCTGTTCATGTCTTCTGCCCATTTCTTCATTGGATCATTTGTTTTTTTGGGTGTTGAGTTCGATAAGTTCTTTATAGATTTTGGATACTAGCCCTTTATCTGATATATCATTTGCAAATATCTTCTGCCATTCTGTCAGTGTCTTTTGGTTTTGTTGACTGTTTCTTTTGCTGTGCAAAAGCTTTTTATCTTGATGAAGTCCCAATAGTTCATTTTTGCCCTTGCTTCCCTTGTTTTGGCAATGTTTCTAGGAAGAATTTGCTGCAGCTGATGTCAAAGAGGTTGCTGCCTGTGTTCTCCTTTAGGATGTTGATGGATTCCTGTCTCACATTTAGGTCCTTCAACCATTTTGAGTCTATTTTTGTGTGTGGTGTAAGTAAATGGTCCAGTTTCATTCTTCTGCATGTGGCTGTCCAATTTTCCCAACACCATTTGTTGAAGAGACTGTCTTTTTTCCATTGGACATTCTTTCCTGCTTTGTCGAAGATTAGTTGACCATAGAGTTGAGGGTCCATTTCTGGGCTCTCTATTCAGTTCCATTGATCTATGTGTCTGTTTTTGTGCCAGTAACACACTGTCTTGATGATGACAGCTTTGTAATAGAGCTTGAAGTCCGGAATTGTGATGCCACCAGCTTTGCTTTTCTTTTTCAACATTCCCCTGGCTATTTGGGGTCTTTTCTGGTTCCATACAAATTGTAGGATTATTTGTTCCATTTCTTTGAAAAAAGTTAACGGTATTTTGATAGGGATAGCATTAAATGTGTAGATATATAAAATGGAATATTATGCAGCCATCAAAAGGAATGAAATCTTGCCATTTGCAATGACGCGGATGGAACTGGAGGGTATTATGCTGAGCGAAGTAAGTCAATCAGAGAAAGACATGTATCATATGATCTTACTGATATGAGGAATTCTTAACCTCAGGAAACAAACTGAGGGTTGCTGGAGTGGTGGGGGGTGGGAGGGATGGGGTGGCTGGGTGATAGACATTGGGGAGGGTATGTGCTATGGTGAGCGATGTGAATTGTGTTAAGACTGATGAATCACAGACCTGTACCTCTGAAACAAATAATACATTATATGTCAAAAAAATATATTCTCTATATTTCATTCGGGATAGTTTCTAATGACCTACATTGCAGTTCAGAATATATCAAACATACATAATTTGCTTGTAAACCCTCCTTTGAGTTCTCAATGTTATCTTAGATTTTAGTTATGATTTCAAGTTGGGCCTTTTGCCTAATTTTCATATCATGTTTTATAGTTTTCAGATTTTACTGAAATTTTTAAGCTTAGCCTTTACCTCCACTAACACGGAAAATACAAATTGTTTTATATTTCTAATATCCAGAGTGCCAGCCATCTGTGTCTGCTATGTGTTGTTTCTGCTGATTGTTGGCTGATATTATCTAGACCCACTGTAAACTTTATTACCTTTGGTTGTTCATTAAATGTTTATTTGAAAAAATACTTTTGGAAATAATTTCAGATCTAGGAAATGATATATTCCTTCAGAGAGAAACTTCACTTCATTCTGCCAACCATGTAAGGGTGGTAGCCATCTAAGACCAAGGCTTGAAGTTTGGTGGACCATGTAGATGACCACTCAGAGTATATTTCATGTTCCCTATTCCAGAGAGCCACCTTTCAGGGATCCAGGTTAGAACAGGTGTACTTCCCTTTGAGAGGGGCTGAACTTTAATCTCTGCTTCATACTCTACCAAAATTCAAGCTTTACAACTTAGCTGCTTACTATATAGCCAAAGATCAAGTGGGACATATCTCTTTCAACTCAAATGCTCTTTCTGTTCTTGGTCTGGTGTTTCCTTACTATCTTATTAATTACATGATCCATTTAAGAAGATGTTTTGCATTTCTTCCATTTTTTTAAATTGTCTTTTTAGGGTAATTGTTCTGTATTACCAACCCATCATTATAAGAAAAAGAAGTCCCCCCACACTTAATTCCAAATTGTTTGAAATTAAATTTATTCCCAGGTGTGATTATTATTTTACTATTACAAATGATGCTATCATGAACATTTCTTTAAATATACTTGTGTTCTTCTGGTTATTTCCTTATATTCCTACAAATAAATTAATCCACAACAATCGTTGTATTCAAATAGTATGTATTTTAAAGGCCTTGACATGTATAACCATTTATCATCCAGAAAGAATCTATGTTTATTCTTCCTTTAGTCTTTCAACAGAAAGTCAGTTCCCTCCAACTTCCCTCCCCATGCCACATACACAGAAATTTACACATATAACTGGGTAATGATTTTTCATTTTGGGCAGCTTGATAAGAATATACATATAAATATGTATCTTCTTTTTTTTTTTTTTTAAGATTTTTTTTTTATTTATTTATTTGAGAGAGAGAGACTGAGAGAGAGAGAGAGCATGAAAGGGGGGAGGGTTGGAGGGAGAAGCAGACTCCCTGCCGAGCAGGGAGCCCGATGCGGGACTCGATCCAGGGACTCCAGGATCATGACCTGAGCCGAAGGCAGTCGCTTAACCAACTGAGCCACCCAGGCGCCCCAATATGTATCTTCTTTTGAAGTGCTTATTTGTTTCACTTCTAGTGAGACTAAGCATATGTTCATGTTTATTGAACACAAGTAATTATTTGTGAATTACTTAATCAAATTTTTTAATCATACAGTGAGTAGTCAATAGACAATTTTATTCCTACTTGCACTACTAAAGATTAGCAGATACAAATTATGTAATTATATAAAAATACAAAATTAAAGTAAATGTAGTCAATAAAGGAAAAATAGTATGAAAATATGAGGTTTTAAATAAAGCAGAAGACTAGAATTAAGTATTTATAGCAAAAATTAGCACATTGTGGCCTAGGGGCCAAATCTGACTTGGAGGCTAGTTTTATAAAGTTTTATTGAAACACAACCATGCACATTCATTTATACATTGTCACTGTCTGCTTGCACTTTACAATACCAAAGCTGTCATAGGAGTTGTCATAGATACTGTACTGCCAGCAATGCCTAAACTAGAAGGATCAAGAGGGATTAATCTTAATCCCCTCTAAAAGTGAAACACTAGCAACATTTATACTAAACTCCATCACAACCCTCATCATGATTATTAACACTGATCTGAATATTACCTAACATTGCTTTCCAATTACATATGAAACATAAATAAGTACTATAGCTGTTAGAGGAGAAGAACAAAACTATTGTTTGTACCAAATATGAAAACACACGAGAAAGTAGGAAAAAGTGTAGAATTAATAAGATAATTCAGTCATTGACTAGAATATTAATATAAACAAAAACCCATAGCCTTCCTTTACTTCATCCTTAACTGGTTAGAAGATGAAATTGGGGAAATTTTCTTTTCAATAGCCAAAACACATAGGTTATCTAAGAAAACCACTAAAGAAATCTGTAGTTTCTTTATAAACGAAAACTTCAAAATGAATAAAGAGACACACCAAGTGTTGAATTGTGGAAGATTTAACAAAATCAATATAGCAATTACTTCTAAGCACACTTAGAGTTTGAAACAATTTCAGATTTAAAAAAATATTAGAAACATAATTTTATTACCTGACAGATGAAATTAAATTGTGACAAATGCACAAGTTTGAAAGCTAACAAATTTGGGGTGGGGGGGGAATAAGTGAAAGAGAGAAGTTGCCCTTTCAGATATTAAAATATATAAAAAAACTACAATAATTAAAACTGGTGATAGGATCAACAAGTCATTCAATGGACAAAGAAACAACACTAGAAAAAGGCCTTAGAATATATAAGTACCTAGCAAAAGATAAAAGATGCAACAGAAACTGGGGATTAATTAATGACTATTATGACTTAGACAAAAACGAGGCTTAGAACATCATATTCTCACAACTTAAATCAAAATAAAGTCCAGAAGGATGGAATAATTAAAAGTAAAAATGAAATGGTGGTTGCTAAAGATTTGGTCTCCTGTGAAAGGCTGAGCATGTGACAATTTAAAGAACCTGATTCTCTCTTAACTGAGCCTGGCACATAACAGAAGCTCAACAAATGTGTGCAATGAACTAATAAATATACTTATTCATTTATAACTAATAAATCAATTAATATAACCTATATCTACAAAAATCTCCATTAATCATACCTTGTTGGGCTCTGAAGCCAAATTGGAATTCAAAAAGTATGGGATAGATTTCTGATCAAAATCTAGGTTGCAACAAATACTATAAATAGTACTATAAATACTATAAAGAGATTTTTAAGATAAGATATTTTATATTATCTTCTATACGAATATGCCATACTTGAAATTGCCAACTATGATGTGAAATTCCCAGTTTTAACAATGAATTACAGAATTCAATAACATATTATTCTAATATAAATACATATATCATTAGTCACATCTCTCCATTTCTTTTAATAATTCCTCCATCAATATTTACATTAAAAGAACAATGGCCAATGCAACTTCTTTCAAGATACATCTCCAAAGCCTAGTGAAACAAAAGCAAAAATGAACTTTTGGGGCTTCATCAAGATAAAAAGCTTCTGCACAGCAAAGGAAACAGTCAACAAAACAAAGAGGCAACCCACAGAATGGGAGAAGATATTTGCAAATGACACTACAGATAAAGGGCTGGTATCCAAGATCTATAAAGAACTTCTCAAACTCAACACCCCAAAAACAAGTAATCAAGTCAAAAAAGATATGAAAGAAGATATGAAAGATATGAAAAGACACTTCTCTGAAGAAGACACACAAATGGCTAACAGACACATGAAAAAGTATTCATCATCATTAGCCATCAGGGAAATCCAAATCAAAACCACATTGAGATACCACCTTACACCAGTTAGAATGGCAAAAATGGACAGGGAAAGACACCACAAATGTTGGAGAGGTTGTGGAGAAAGGGGAACTCTCTTACACTGCTGGTGGGAATGCAAGTTGGTACAGCCACTTTGGAAAACAGTGTGGAGGTGCCTCAAAAAATTAAAAATAGAGCTACCCTATGACCCAGCAATTGCACTCCTGGGTATTTACCCCAAAGACACAGTTGTAGTGAAAAGAAGAGTCATATGCACCCCAGTGTTCATAGCAGCAATGTCCGCAATAGCCAAACTGTGGAAAGAGCCGAGACGCCCTTCAACAGATGAATGGATAAAGAAGATGCGGTCCATATAGACAATGGAATATTACTCAGCCATCAGAAAGGATGAATACCCAACTTTTACATCAACATGGATGGGACTGGAGGAGATTATGGTAAGTGAAATAAGTCAAGCAGAGAAATGGGGGAATAGCATGGAGGACATTAGGAGAAGGAAGGGAAAAATGAAGTGGGGGGAATTCAGAGGGAGAGATGATCCATGAGAGACTATGGACTCTGAGAAACAAAACAGGGTTTTAGAGGGGAGGGTGGAGGGAGGATTGGTTAGCCCGGTGATGGGTATTAAGGAGGGCACGTACTGCATGGAGCACTGGGTGTTATACGAAAACAATGGATCATGGATCACCACATCAAAAACTAATGATGTATTGTATGGTGACTAACATAACATAATAAAAGAAAAAAAGAAAAAAAGAAAAAAAAAAGAACAATGGCTATTTCCCAATTCCTTTGGAGCTCTGCTTTCATACTTTGAGTCCTCCATAAGATGGGTGAATGTTGAAAATTATAAATTTTCAGCTTTCATCTTGCTACTACATCCTTCAGATTACAGGCATACAGAATTTTTGCCAATGTGCTTTCTTGGTATTCCTCTATTTAAAAAAGCATTAGTAAGAGCTTAATATGTGCTAGACACTGAACAAAGTAATCTCAGTAATTTTGCCTATTTTTCATTAACTTTTGAGCTCAGCTAATCAATATTGAATATAAACATTTCTTCATAGAAATAAAACAATCTGGGTCACAGCATCTAGAAACTACTAGTTTTACAAAATTACTAGGAATTTGAAATAATGACTATTATTTATTATCAGTTTTCAATGGTGATGAGCAATCATCATCAATTTGTAATTTCTAATCAACCATCAAAATTTAAACAAGTTTAATATCATCTCAGCTGGAATGTAAGTAAAAATTTCATTGAAATTACTAGATTTTTTACTTAACATATTCTTACTGTAGAGTTTTGTTTTATATGTCTAGGATGATGCACAGTATATATTTAATTTATCACCTCCTCATAAATCATCCCCTTCCCCCAGTTTCTTTTCAGTTGTTACTCTTTTCTGAAGTGACTCCAATTTTCTCACATTTTTCCAATATTGAACTGCCTAGGAATTTATGTGATGTTCATGCTAGATACAGTTGCTCAGGACAGAGGTAGTCGGACCCACAAAACATCAGATGGGGCAGATGCTTTGGACAAAGGTCCTGCAGTATGTCCTATTGGCCTATTCTGGTAGGCCTCACTTCCTTTAAAGAAGTTACACTACAATACACTAAGTGGGGGTCGAGGAGATGTTGTGGAGAAAGGAAGCGGTTAGAGTGGCTAGGATGTGGAAAAACAGAGAATAAAGAAAGTAAAAATCACTAATGTCTAATGCTTTAGCTATTTAAGGAATATTTTAATGATAAACGTTCCCTAGATTTTTTCCTTTCTAACCACTATTATTCTGCATAAAAATTACTTACATAGGATTGTTATAACTTTCAAATATTATTATGTGGCCCTTTATCCAAGCCCTTAAAAACTCTTTCCCTCTTCTGCATTTTGGACCAGCAATTATCTCCTCCCCAATTGTCAGCCTCTCGTTTTTTCATCTTTACAATACTGGTAATTCTATAATAAGCAATTGAATTTCTCTTTCTATCCTTTTAGCCTCTGTACTAATACCACACAAGCAGGCACACACACGTGCACACACATATACTCACACACTTCCCATGTTTGTCCATCTTCTTCCTTTACACTCGTATTGCCTGCAATCTCAGTCGCTCATGCCCACACTTACAAAGAAAATGCACACCAAATCTATGCAATCTCTTTTTTTCCATTAAAAGGAACTTTATGTGATTTTGCCTGTTACACTACAACAACTTTTCAAACATCAGTTTTTCATCATATAGTTGGACCGCCATCAGACATCCATTGAGGATGAGGGAAAAAAAATAAAACAAAAACAAAACTACATTCCACAGGATATTCGGTATCAGTAGAAATAAGCTAATAAAGTTTCATAAGAGCAAGAACCATAACTGATTTTCCCCTCCAGTGCATGACCAATGTTAGGTGTTGGATAAATGTTTGTTGAATAAATGAATTTAAGAGATCTAAGGCAGTCAAGAAAAAATGCTTATTGAGAAACAGGTTGCCATAGTGGTTAAAAGTGGTCTCTGCAAACTAATGGTCTAGATTCAAATCCCATCTATACATTTACCACTTACCACCTCAAGCAAGTTCTGAACCTTTCTGTGCCTCAGTTTCTTCATCTGTAAAATGGGGGGGTAGTAATAGTACCTACTTCATAGGGTTATTATAAGGATTACATAAGTTAATACACGTACGCATTTAGAATAACTTCTCAATCTTCCCTTAATTAAAACAGAAAGACTGACTCTTCTATACAACTCATTTGCCTATCATTTCTGGAGGAAGATGGTTGGGTCCTTACAGGTCATTCTTCCCTTACTTTCCTAACATTTTATGGAAACCTTGTTTTTTGAAATGAATTGTTTGCTCTGGGCTAAAATAGAGATACAAAGAAGGCAAAATGTAGTGGTATGTGAACTAATGGAAGAGCACATTTACTGAAGCAAGTGAGCAAATGGACCAGAAAATTATGTAAAGTGAGTTACAAGATACTCTAGCCTAGTGCATAAAACATGGGGTGAGGAGTTAGAAGATTTAGGTTTGAGGCCCAACCCTGACACTTAGTAACTCCTTTACCTTGCACAGGTTAACATTTCTGGGTATCATTTTTTTTCATATGTCAATATGTCATAAACCTCACAGGGCTCATGTGGGAGTGAATAAGACAATTAAGTTAAACATATAAACTAAAATGTTAGTTCTATATTCTGAATTCTGAATGCTTTATATAAGGTATACTTGTCTTTTTCTTTCAACTTCCTATTTAATTGATTCCCCAACTAATCTTGAAATAATACTAAATCTATTTAAATATTGTTCCTAACTCTTTTTAGACATATTATTTACCACACTACATTACAAATACTAGAGTTAATAGACTATAGGCTGCAGTTCTGTGAATCCAATTGTTGTATTTCTTTACATAAGTCACTCATTTTTAATTAACCTTCTGGTCTGCAAACATATTACTGTACTTCAAAACAGAATGATTTTAGTGGTGTTTGATTTTCTTTGTCATGCATTAAATTGTATCAACTCTTGATGAATAGCACAATCCAATGGAAACAGGAAGGGCAATCTGTGAACATGCTATTGTAGCTCTGTTCATGCATCCAACAAGTGGACACCTATGAAGTGCCAGGCACTGTACTAGCCTCTGGGAACCTAACCATAGACAAGATCATCCTGACCCTGTTCTACACAGAGTAGAATCTAGTGAAGAAGATGTATAATTAAACAAGATAGCATGAAAATCTGTAACAATAAATATTATAAAAAGTCATTACCAAGCATCTTTGGAAGCTAAAGGAAAGATAACTTGACCAAAAAACAACAACAACAAAAAATCAGAAAGGTATCTGGAGAAAGTAACTTCATGACAACATTTGGAGACAATAAGCCAGGGGGGAAATAGTGACTATGTGGTAGAGTATAGCACATTTAAAGCAACATATCCAGGGTATTGGTAGCATAAAAAGTGATGAAGAAATATCATAAATAAGAAAGCAGGAGACAGATTGTAGAGCTCCTATAGAACAAGCTCAGGAACAGTGGAAGTCTATTGAAATATATTAAACAAGAGAACGATCTGATCAGATTTGTTTTAGGAGGCTAGCTTTGGCTGCTCTATAAAACATGTGTTGCTTTATGAAAGTTTTCTAAAAGCAAGATGGTTGTAAGAGAGAGCACCTGGAATTCTACTGCTGTATCCCAGGTGGGAAATGATGGTGGTTTTGACAAGGGTAATTGCTGTGGAAAACTTATTTATGGTGGAAAAGTGTCTGAATTTGATGATTCTCTCACTGATTCATTCAGCCATTCATTTACCAGTACTGATTAAAAATCTACTTGGTTAGGTAGTGAGCTATTGCTGTGGATGTTGCCTTAGACAAGACATGTATGCCTTCATTTGTATATATCTAACAGAATAACTAGGTAGGAATGACTAGCTTGCCATTTGAGAAATGAAATGGTTTCTTCCCTCACACCTGTCACCAAAATATATTTCCACCCAATTGGAGATGTCCAATAGATCACTGGGGAAGTGGAACTGGAATTCAGGAGAGAGGTCTGGTACTGATACACAGACTAGGAAGTCCTCAGCATATGGATGACATTGGAAGATGATTCTAAGTAGAGAATGCACAGTGACACAGGAGAGGAAATAGGATCAAAGAGTGAGGAATGCCAGTATTTAAGGGAAGGGGAAAGCAGCCTTTAAAAACAAATGAGAAGACATGGCCAAAAATTGAAAGGAGGTGGTGCTATCTTAAAAGCCAAGGAAAGAGAGTTTCAAAAAGTAGAGTATGTTTGGGGCATCTGGGTGGCTCAATCGGTTAAGTGTCTGCCTTAGCTCAGGTCATGATCTCAGGGTCCTGGGATCGAGCCCAGCATTGGGCTCCCTGCTCACCAGGGAGTCAGCTTCTTGCTCTTCCTCTCCCTCTGCCCCTCTCCCCCTGCTCATGTTCTCTCTCTGTCTCAAATAAATACATAAAGTCTTAAAAAAAAACCAAAAAAGTAGAGTGTGTTTAACATTGTCAAATGCAACAGAGAAGTCAAAAGTAAGAATTTTCTATAATACTGGCTTTACCAGAATAAAATCCACTATGACTATACGGAAAACAGTTTCATGAAATAGTAGATTGGACATGGGATTTCAGTGGACAGAAAATATTTTTCCCTATACTTTATAAACTAATATCAAATACTATGAATTTTTAATATCAGAGGAAGATATTTGACACAAATATCCTAAGTAGGTGGCTGTTTCCACAACTGTCTTCCACCCCAGATGTGCTCTAGTTTGTCCATATCCCATATGAATAATGGCACCTAGAAAAGAACAGGATTCCAGTTATGATCTGACCTGCATGGAATATGGTGGGGCCATCACCACCTTAATCTATAAATTGTACTTTATTAGACATTGGCATGATCATAATTCAGATTAGTTTCTGTGGTAAGGACAGGCTGGTTCATGGGGAGTCAAATCTCACTAGTAACTCATTGGAGCTTGTTACCTTGTTATTCACTAAATCTTTTGTACATTTATGCTCTTTTTCTACGACCCTTCACTTGTAAGTTGTCATTTTAATCCTAATCAAATATTTTTTTACAGATTCAACTCATTGCTCAACCTAAGACTTTTTGAAGAAATAACCTACCTATTCATTTAACAAATGCTTAGTGCTTTTTACTATTGTGTAAACCAAACTGACACCATATTACACAAATTGCCAAGATAACCACTCTGCAACCTGAAACCTTCTTAAGCACAAACCCCTGTCCCCCTCCGCCCCACACACATTCTCTCTGTTTAACCACACCACATCTTTGGGGCATACCATCTGATCTGCTCTGGAGAAATGAGTATGATCCTCAAACATTTCCGCTTGGGTGGTCTCCGGGCACCTCCCCAGCTTTTAGCATTATAAAGGTAGGTCTTATAGGAGGTGGGGTTGCAGAGATAAACTCCTCTTGTGGTGCGGAAGCCCCATTTCTGTCACTAAGCCCTCTTAATAAACCATTTCTTGTCAAGCTGCAGTTAGCTTTTTCCTTCGGTCTTACAGCTCCTTCTGCCTTCTGAAGTTGTTTTTGGACATACCTCCCTTTCATGGACAACTATGCTAAGCTGTGATCAATTTTTTGTTTAGCTTACTTTCTAACATCTGAAAGTGATTCACATGCCATCTGTTGTTCACCCAAATCATTAATGAAGATATTAACCAAGGGATAACAAAGGATGGAGCCCATAGCACACCATCAAGGATCACCTTTCCTTCAGACATCAATCCATTAAGAAGCATATTTAGGATATAATCACTCAGTCAGTAAGTTACTAACTTGTCTGCCTATGCTATCACATAAGCTACATGTCTCCAGACTGTTCAATAGTTTAGCATTAGACACCCTCAAATGCTTTGGTAGACAGTCATTTAGTTAGACCAATTCTATCATGTTTCTTTCAGTGACCTGTTTAATGAACACAGCAAAAAAAAAAAGTAACAGTCATAACATTTTAGTAGGATTGACACAAGCTAGTTCATAGTGGTTATTTATTTTCTGTATACTCATGAATTGTTTTAGATAATATAGTATAGAAGGCTTTAAGGTCAAAAGTGTAGGTCACTGGCCTATAGCTTGTAGAGTTGCCCTTCTTTCTCAATTTGAAAAAAAAAAAGTTAAAAAAAATTAGAACTCCAATCTGCCATCACTTCTGTTTTCTATAATAATATTATTTGTCAATCCTATCAATGTTTCTGGGATTTAACTCATCCATATCAGAAAACATAAACATTTAGATTATCTGTTTGTTCACAAAAATATGTTCCATTTTCTTAGGCTTAAATTTTCTCTAACTGCATTCTTTCTCTCGTTCATTTCCAAAAAACAGGAATAAACTCATGGTTTCTCCATTTTCTCTCTGCTATGCTACTCTATATTAGACATCCCTAGTAACCCATAGCATCTTTATTGTGATGCTGAGGCATTTTTTCCTACAGTCCATTTAGAAAAATACCAAAATTATTTTACATTAATATGCACTTGAATTCAAGTTTTAGGTATTTTCCTAAGTTTCTTCTGCTTCAGAACAATTTTTGTTATTGTCAGGAACAACTTGAATATCCCTGACAGAATTATTGGGAAGACTACATTATCTATTATTCAGTAGGCTTGCTTGAGCTTCTCAAAACCATTGCTCTGGATAATTAATAAATAAACCTGCCAATAAAATAATTCATGTGGAACCGACAACAAAGTAAATACATTTATTTGCCAAAATTTTCTAGCAGGAGCATTATTAAAGGAGACTCTATTATTTTCTTTTTTTATTATTTGATGCTTAGGCTTAGGATCCAGGTTACCTAGTCCAGCAAATAAAATACCTCTTTTCTGTTACAGTCATCATAAGAGGACAGAGGGTAGCATTATTAAAAAGTGGTTCATCGCTTGTTACAGCAATACACCTTTGAAGGGCACAGAAATTATTTTAATTGGATAAATTAGATGTTCTTTGTGTCCATATGGAGTGTTGAATTTAATGATTTGGTTGAATGGATGTCAGTGTTTCTGTTCAATCTTTCAATTAAACTAATATTAATCTTACATTTTCTAAAGAAAGCTTAATAGCACAAGATAACTATGATATCTCTGGGACATACAGTAAGGTCACTGGATATAAATGAGCACACATTGTTTTTCTGAATAATTCTGTAGCAAAGAGAGAAGCTGTGGAAATTGTAGCTGTACTAGCATTTCCCCCATTAATCTCTTCAGACCAACACTGAAAGATCTATGTCTCTCTTTTGTCACATTGTTATACCTGGTACACAGTTACACTAATTCATAATGATCACTTGTAAAATCATCAGTTAATTTCTTGTTTGGTCTGTTTTAACCCACAAAAATCAAGAGAGCCTTTCAACAAATTTTTTTCTATTTCTGGAAGGTTTATTGCACATTAAAATGTCTGTATTTGTTTTTCAAAACTAATTTGCTGTGACTTACATAAAGTTTTAATCACTTATTATCATGCTAGAAAACAGACTGGGCATGAGTTTTCTTTAATAATTATATGAAAATGTAAAGTTATAAAATGCTGAAACTGTTTTACATTACTCATAAAATCACAAGATTTTGAGATGCTTCAATTTAAAAATGATTGGGGTTCTAGGATAACGATTCAGAGAGGCTACAACATTACAATGATATATCAGCACTTCTGTGAGCACTTCCATTCAGAGGTGATGGACCAGCATGAGTCACTGAACAACTTGCCTGGTATTTGTAGGAAGCTTTGTTCTTTCAAACTGAAGACCTCTTAAAAATATAAAGAAACTCCAGTAATTTTAAATTGCAATGTGTACCATATATGCCCAGAAGTCCAATTCATTCTCTAAATAAAAACATCACAACTTTTAAAATACAAAAGACCTATATACAACAGAACAATCTATCCCTTCTAATTCAAATGTCAAATCACTCTAGCTGTTATTTCTCCTAACCTGGGATTTTCTGAGGTAAGGAATTGTTCTGATCATCAAAAAAAATTATTTATTTATTTATTTATTTATTTATTTATTTATTTATTTATAACTCTTCTTGGGTTATTACTGTAAAATTATCTCTGAATTTTTTTCCAAGCATCCTGTGACCTTTGGAAGCCATTCTGAATTTAGACAAATTGTGTGTGCTGGTATATAAACATACAAACTATGTCTTCTCTAAAGTTATATTTGGAAATAAAGCTAAGTGTTTAATAAATATATATATATGCATATATATGTGTATATATATATATATATATAATTCCTCTGGACCTATTTATACATCTATAAAATGGGGATAATGATGTCTACCTTAAAAGCTTGTGGAGTTTAGGGCACCTGGGTGGCTCAGTTGGTTAAGCGACTGCCTTCGGCTCCGGTCATGATCCTGAAGTCCCGGGATCGAGTCCCACATAGGGCTACCTGCTCAGCAGGGAGTCTGCTTCTCCCTCTCCCGCTCCCCCCTCTTGTGCTCTCTCTCTCTCTCTCTCTCACTCTCTCTCTCAAATAAATAAATCTTTAAAATAAATAAATAAAAATAAAAATTAAATTAAAATTAAAATTAAAAAAAAAAGCTTGTGGAGTTTAGATAATATAGCCTACTACACTGCCCGATATGTAGCAGATGTATAATAAATACTATTTTGATGTCATCATCATTATCCTTATAACCATTGTAAACCTGAAGTTTCATTGGAAACATTTGGTTCCAACTGTAGATATAACACAGACTTGATCATCTTGAGCAGATTTACTCACATTTTGTGGTTTCATCATAAAACGTTAACAGTAGTTTTATCTGGATTGTGGATTTTTTTCTATTTCATTTTTTTTCCTTTTTCTCAACTATGTTATCTGATTTTTACATTGATTACACATTACTTATATAAAACAAGAACAAATACCATGTATCATACGGCCAAGCCTGCAGGCACCTGTGTATTTACAATTGTACTCATAAGCAATGGAGAGACAACTGTATGATGTTTCTGAGGAACTGAAAACAGAAGTCAGCATCTAGAGAGATTCAGAAGTCACACAAGATACAGATGATAAATGCAGATTATGAAACATCTCATGAGTCACAAATTCCTTCTATACCCTCAGACCAATGTGAGTTGGAAGGGAGGCCACTTGTCTCTAAGCTCCCCACTGTTACATCTCCAGTGTCCAGAACAAAACATACTGAGGCACAGCTGGTGCTCAAACACTTCTGCTGAATGAATGGCCTGGATGTGCACTAGTATTCCAAGTCACTTAGAGGCTCAGCTATGGAGTAAAACTGGACTGGAGAATGAGACTTGGGTCAAGATGTCTAACCCAGGTCTTTTGATCCTGATTCCACTTTCTTTAAATATTAGAGTCCAGTTATCCCTAAAAAATGTATGGATAAATAAATGGAACTGAAAAAGAAGGTAGTCCTGACTGACTCACACATTCAATAAAGGTGAAAGAGATTACACAAGGAAGTAGAATCAAGGAACCTGGCTTAAGCCTCTTGACCTAAGCCATGTTCTCCATCCAATTTATTCTGTAGTGGGGATTATCAGGCACATGTACAGTAATTAATACATTGTTCCTTTGTTCCCCATTAGACTATTGTTCTTTAACAGATTGGCTTCTTTGAAAGGAAGCCCCAAGGAAAGACACCGTTACTGGCAGGCCTTGAATTCCAACAGGTATTATCAAAGCACCGAAGATAGGAATCCATGTTAGAGGTAGAATAATTAACTGGAAAGAATCTCTGGAGTGGGTCAAGACAGAGTTTTAAAAAGTGGGTAGAAGTAATCAGGTAAAAAGAAAAGTAAAGATTTTTCTGCTAAAAGGCACCTAGACAAAGTGAGAGACAAAGCATCATGTGAACAGGGAAACAACAGGCAGGTCTAGAATGCTAAAGAATAATTTACAAAACAGAGAAGGATAAGAAATAAAACCAGTGAGGATGACACAGGTCAAATCATGAAAAGCTTTGAATGCCAAACAAATGTGCTTAGCCTCCTCTATGAACGATGAAAAACCATTAAAGAAATCTAAAGAGAGAGAATACCAGTGGTTAGGTGGGAGAGAAATAAAGCTGAAAACAGGGATATCAGTTTGGAGACTCTAACAGTCAAAGACAAAAAATGATTAAATTTGGGTATCAAGATATAAAAAAAATGATGACTGCACCAATACATATTTAATCACATTTTGACAAATTTGAAGTACAATTCCTTGAAACCTTTGAATTTAATCTAAAGGGAAATTGAAAAGACATAATTCTAAACAATATTTAGAATCATATTGAATGTGGCTTCTGTGAGTTTATTGGACTACACTGTCATCAGCAGCATAGAGACTAAGAGAGAAATTCTGGACTTTGGACTTTCTGCTCGATCAGAAACTAGGAATCTCACTGAGGTAGAGCGACATACCACAATGTCAAGACATATCACTGAGGGGTGCCTGGGTGGCTCAGATGGTTAAGTGTCTGCCTTCGGCTCAGGTCATGATCTCCAGGTCCTGGGATGTCCATGTCGGGCTCCCTGCTCAGCAAAAAAAAAGCAGGGAGTCTGCTTTTCCCTCTTCCTCTGCCTCTCCCCACTGCTCCTGCTCTCTCTCTCTCTCTCTGTCTGTCTCAAATGAATAAATAAAAAATTCTTAAAAAAAAAAAATCACTGAAAAGAGAAATGAGATATCCAGTGCAACCATGAAGGGATCTAATAGTTGCTCTTCCACACTTTCATCAAGTGACACAATATGATAGTCCAATCTGTGGCATAATGATGGCATCCTCTGACTTCCATTCATTCTTGTGTTCCTTGGTATGAGATCTGAAATGTCTGTGGACAAACACTGACATGCTACAGATCAATTTAAGAGCATGTATCTTCATATGCTCTTAGGAAAGAATCAGTATAATTTTCTGGATTTGATTTGATAGCTCTGAATGCAAAACCCAGTTTAATTATTTATTTGGTCAGCGCCAAAATTATGTAAATCTGCTGGTGTGCCTCTAAAGATCACAACCAATCTCCCATTTCTTCATTTCCAATGTATAGGTCTGGATCTGTTTGTGAATTTGTTTTGTTTTATTTTATTGTGCCTTGTTCCAAACAAGTGTTGAGTCTATTATCGTAGACACAGTCTAAACTTTACCATTCTTAAGAATATTTTATTGTTTGGGGTGCCTGGATGGCTCAGTCATTAAGCGTCTGTCTTGGGTTCAGGTCATGGTCCTGGGGTCTTGGATCAAGCCCCACATTGGGCTCCCTGTTCGGCGGGAAGCCTGCTTGTCCCTCTCCCACTCCCCCTGCTTGTGTTTCCTCTCTCACTGTGTCTCTCTCTCTGTCAAATAAATAAAATCTGTTTTTTTTAAAAAAAGAATATTTTATTGTTTAAAAAGTGACTTAAAATTACACATTAAGGGACGCCTGGGTTAAGCATCTGCCTTCAGCTCGGGTAATGATCCAGGGTCCTGGAATCGAGTCCCGCATCGGACTCCCTGCTCAACAGGGAGCCTGCTTCTCCCTCTCCCTGCCGCTCCTCCTGCTTGTGCACTCTCCCTCTCTCTCTGACAAATAAATAAATAAAATCTTTAAAAAAATTAAACATTGGGGCACCTGGGTGGCTCAGTTGGTTGGGCGACTGCCTTCGGCTCAGGTCATGATCCTGGAGTCCCAGGATCGAGTCCCGCATCGGGCTCCCTGCGCAGCGGGGAGTCTGCTTCTCCCTCTGATCCTCCCCCCTCTCATGCGCTCTCTCTCTCATTCTCTCTGTCTCAAATAAATAAATAAAATCTTTAAAAAAAATTAAACATTAATAAATAGTTTGACTCATGAAAGTAAATTTGAGGTTTTGAAATAAAACTACTAGAGTAAATCAACTAGATTTTTAAATTGAAATTTCATAGCAAGTATATCATTTACATTTCAGAATTTATCACAAGAAGGCAAAGACTTGAGAAAATAATATAATTTCCTAGAGATAATGTAGGTTAGAAATCAGTTTCTGATAGAACAAGAAATGCCAAGTCTAGAATTTCTCAAAATTTTTACTAATTGCTAAATTTAGAGTCTACATTTCTAAAATGAGTAGACTACTTTACACAATTATTTTATGCAAGATTTACAATCTCTAAAATTTCTAGTATCTCCAAACTGCTTTAAAAACAGTATAAAACTGTTTTAGATACATATAAGGTTGCAAGCTACTCATTGAGGACAGACTAAAAACTCTTAAAATAATAAACATTTCATTCATTAAACAATCCGTTCTTGTTAGAAATACACATACAATATTTTCTGCATTTCCACCTTCCTCTAATTCATCATTGTAAATCTTCATGGAATTTTTGATGGTCTGTGATCATTTATTACTATTTCATATTTCCTTGAAATCATAATCTCCACCAACAGTTTCGTTTCTAACTCAAAAAGGCATGCAAACCTACCCTTGGGTATTGTCTTCACGGAGTAATAGAAATCATTCAAACACTGAGAACTAAGCTGTGTGAAGGACTCTGATTATCTGTGATTTTTTTTTACATGTGATAGCAGTGTAATGGGATATTTTCTTCCAAAATCTCAGAGTCAAAAATACTGAATAATTTATTTTAATTGTTCAAGATTATATGGCACTTTTCTTCCACATACAAATGTGAAATCACAAACATCACAGCAAAATATCACCTAAATTAATTATAGCATCCAATATAAAATTATATTGTACACTGCTATTGCTCTCATGAAATCTAAGAATCCCACTCTCTATCCTGTAGCAATATTTGTAATTACCTTTAGATTATTTCTTTAAAAAAAAAGAAAGACAAGAAAGCATTCCTACACAAAGCTAATAAGCAAAAACTCTGTGTAGCTTGGAAGCATGAGTTTATAACAGCAACTGTGTATGATTTAAGTCATCAACAATCATTCATGTTTATTGAACATCTATTATATGTAAATCATTGTTTCATAGCTGAGACTTGGGAGAACATTGACCAAATCAATAATTCAACTGTGAAAAACAAGCGCAGAGGTATACCAATTCTTTCTAGTTTCTATACCCTAGATTTATATTCATGCTATTAAACTGACCCCTGGCATTATGAGATTTAATTAATCCATTAATTCTAAAATTACAGTAAGATTTGTATGTTATAAAATATTGGCTAGGGATGCATCCACAGTGTTTTATTCATAATCTAATCTTAAAGATCCCCTTACATGTTACAGTTGACAGATGCCCTGATCTTTCAGAGACAAGATACACTAGCAGTTGTTGACTCCCCTCAATTGATTTAGTCAGGTTTAAGAATATCCCATCCCATCTCTCTATGAACCATGATTCTTACTACACTTAATTCCTTGATTCCTCTCAGGTTATTCACAAACATTTTATCTACTGTACAGTAGCTTTAAGCCTATCTTGATTAATTTACACATGGTCTATACCAGTTCTCCTAAGATCACTCATGTGGTTTGACTCAATTAACCACGCTGTTTACCAAGCACTGCAAAGGAAAAAGAAGCCTGTTTGTTTGCATGTTGTAAATCAAAACTCAAAATATGGGATTAGCACCCAACTGATCATTCCCCAAACCCTTATACTTGGCTCAGAATGTTCCTATAATGTGGATTTATACCCCTGAGTTGGATATGGCTTATAATTAATGCAGTATAAATAGCAACTCCTAGACCATGGTCCAGCTTCATGAGATCCTTATATTTCTATCGAGTGAAAGCTAGAAGAACAGGGTAGGGACACAAGTCATTATCTAAGAAGAATATATATCTGTAAGATCCACTGTAGCAGCTGTGATCTGAACAAGGTGTCTTTAGTCTAGCCCAGTTCCTGACCCTCACTGCTTACAGGGAATCATCAGAAGAATAGAGCTATGTGTTATGGGTATTGCAATGGAGAGGGAGAATGGTTTATTTCCTCCTTAGTTCAGGCTAAATATGATTAGCTCAATTGATCTATTTTACTTAAAAGGACAAGTTTTTACATAGGATTTTTCTTTGGCTTAGTCATATTGTCTACCTCCAATACATCCCCTTTCCTTACCCTCAGAAGATGGCCTATTTCTCTGAGATAATAAAAACAATCAGAAATCATCCATAGGCTCTCACTACCAAATCAATCCACTCATTTGCATCTAAATACATATACTTTGCCTTTCAAACTTTTATGGCCAAACTGTTTTTTGATCCTACTTAATTCTAACACCTTCATCTATGCATTAGATCCTATCTAATGCATTAGATCCTATGCATTAGATCCTATCCCTCTCACCTTCACAAGGACATTATTAGATCCTTCATCTATGCATTAGATCTTCATCTTCATCTATGCATTAGATCCTATCCTTCTCACCTTCACAAGGACATTATTCCAGATATTTTCCTCTTTCTCTTGCACCATCACTTTTCTTCTCTTTTGGTTTTTCCCCTCAGCACAAAAATATGTTATTTCCCCTTTCTTTAAAAACAAACAAAAAATATGGTCAACTAATATTTTATAGGGGAACCAAGAATACTCATTGGATAAAACAATTAGCAATGATTTTTCAGATATGACACCTAATGCACCTTTTTTTCACAACTGTGAAATTTTTTTTGATTAACACATAATGTATTATTTATTTCAGGGGTACAGATCTGTGATTCATCAATCTTACACAACACCCAGTGCTCACCACAACACATACCCTCCCCAATGTCCATCACCCAGCCACCCCATCTCCCCACTCCTCTCCCCTCCAGACACCTAAAACACAAGCAACAAAATAAAAAATAAACAAGTAGGACTAAATTGAACTAAAAGGCTTCTGCACAGCAAAAGAAATAGTCAACAAAATTAACAGAGAGCCTGAGGAAAGGAAAAAAATTATTTGCAAACCATATATCTGATAAGAGATTAATATCCAAAATATATGAAGAATTCATACCACTCAATAGCAAAAGTAATAATAATAATAATCCAATTGAAAATGGCACAGGACCAAGCACAAAATAGACATTTTTCCAAAGAAGACACATACATGGCCAAAGTTATATGAAAAGGTGCTCCATATCACTAATCATAAGGGATATACAAATCAAAACAACAATGACATATCACCTCATGCCTGTTAGAAGAGTTAACACTAAAAAGACAAGAGATAACAAATGCTGGCAAGGATGTGGAGAAAATTAAACCCTTGTGTACTTTTGGTGGGATTACAAATTGAAACAACCACTATGGAAAACAGTATGGAGGTTCCTCAGAAAATTAAAAACAGAACTACTGTATGATCCATCCAACTTCACTTCTGGGAATATTTCCAAGGGAAAGGAAAACAAGATGTCAAAGAGATTTTGCATCCCTATCCCCATGTTCATAGCATCAGTATTTACAATGGCCAAGATGTAGAAACAACCCAAGTGTCCATTAGCAGATGAGCAGATAAGAAAATGTAGTATATTCATACCCCCTACACACACACACACACACACAGAGAAATATTATTCAGCCATGAAAAAGAAAGAAATCCTACAACAACATGGACATCTTTACTTGGATGTCTAACTTAAATCACAACTATAACATATAATAAAAGTAAATCATCATTTTTTTTCAAAAAAACTTGCTCTTACTTCATATTTCCTTCATCGCAGTGAATGATAACTCCATATTTTCAGCTGTTCAAGCCGAAAAACTTTCCACTTCCATCTCTGACATCCCATAGCCAATCCTTCTACAAATCTTGGTAGTTCCATCCTTCAAAATATATGTCATACCTAACCTTTATAACTATTTCTACTGCTACCATTCTGAACCAAAACATAAATAGCTCCCACCTAAGATTATTAGAATATTCACTTAATTAGTCTCCTTGCTTCCACCATGGCCCACTAAAGTCTACTCTCAATACAGAGGCCAGGGTAATCCTTTTAAAGTAGAAATTAGATCACCTGGCTTCTAGAACATTGAACTGTGTTGGTTTTCTCCTAATTTAGTGTTTCTTCTCTCACAATATTCTTTACTCATTCTGCTCTTTCTCCCAAACTCTTAATGTTGGTGTGCCACAGAGCTCAGTCCTTGGTTTTCTTCTGTTTTCTCTATCCTCAATTAGTGATCTCATCCAACTTGATCCATAAATATCATCTATATTGCAACAACTCCCAAGTTTATTATATCTCCAGCTTGGCTCTATAAATCCAACTGTCTGCCTGGTTTTTCTAGCTGGATATCAGATAGATAACTCAAATTCATTATTTCTAAAACTAAATGTGCTCCACTTGTGTCTTTCCCATCACAGTCAATGTCAAGTTCATTTTTCCAACCACCCAGCCCAAAAATTTGGAAACGCACTTAACATCTCAATTTTTTTTTACAACTTATATCCCCCAAATTAGCAGTATCAGCATAACCTAAAACTTCTTAAGGCTACCCAGACCTACTGAATCAGGAACTCTGGGTGCGGCCCAGAAATCTCTGTTCAACAAAGTTTCTAGCTGATTCTCTTAGCTGATTCCAGATGTTTGCTTAAGTTGGAGAGCCCACTGTTCAAAAGAACATGGAGAATCTTACTGAGAACCAAAAGAAGCTTAGGGACAAAGACTGCTTCTTCAATTAAAACCTAAAGTGCTTTGTAGGCCATTGAGATAATCATAGCTGCTATTGTTAAAACCTCACAGGGGTCTCATGGAGGTTGGGAGAGTATGGGTGTGTCATGGCTAGAGCAGAGCATGTGACATGATGGCCTGAGTTGAAAGACTGTTCTGCCTTCTTACCTACATATTATTGAGCCAAGTATTTCACATCTCTCTCTCCCATGAAAAAAGGAAATTAGTACTTAGCTCACAGTGGCATTAGGAAGATTGAAGGAGGTTATGAATTTAATATTAGCATATTTAGTATTAGCATATAATATGCATCGCTAAAGGCTGGTTTCTGATGACCAAATAGCTATAAGTTCCACTCTGACCTCTCTATCAGAGGAGCCATCTTTATTTCAAAAAAGTAAGTATAAAGCTAAGGGCC